>NC_090265.1:1264617713-1264747713 GCF_040414725.1 Anabrus simplex | reverse complement strand
AGAGCGCCAATGTGCCACAGTTTTGTCCCACAGAAGTTCTTTTACATGCATATAAAACTGCCAACTGGCATATTTAAGCCCCTTCAGATAATACTGAACTTAATAGGGATAGAACCCTCCAATAAAACCTGAGAGGGCTAGCATTCTACAGCATGAGCCACACAGCCTGGTGCCCTTAAATGAAGCAAAAATTCACATTCGAATTCCACAGAATAATCAGTCTGTCCATGGAAACATTTACTTGGTGATGTGTGATCTCTTTTTGCCTTTTGAGGGGATGTAGAGAAATCATTTTGAAGATCTATGTTATTTTAAATTTTACTCATCCTCTTTGAACAATTCCTTTTGGCATTGCGCTCACAAGTTGTGTAGCAATCCACGTTTGTAAAAACCCTTTCAGTTAACTGCTGTACTAATTGCAAGTAATTAAGCATTGCCCGTTGTAGACGATGGTACTGTGATACTTCGAGGCAGACTTTGGATCCGGCCGTAATCCTATCTATACAGATTAATTGCAGCCCCAAGAGATATCTTATTCAGTCCTCATGACGAATTAAGCACGCATTACTGCTGATGCCGATCTTGTTTTGTTCGCTCTAGTGGGACTTTACTGGTATGCTAATCTCGTTCCTCCCTGTTTATGCATCTATATGATATTATCTGTCCAGCTACAAACATGATATCCGTTTCCAATTCGCGTTGGCGTATCGGAACTCCGTGCGTCGAGAATACAGGAGGCATATAGCCATGCATACAGTCATTTGTCGTGGTGGATGGCCATTACTCATGTTGGATATCCATTGCTGCTGCCACCGTGCGGTATGCTTGCGTACTCACAACATTCCTGTGGATAACTTTGACGTTGTGGTCAATGGTTTATCGCAAGAGAAAAGTTCAAAATGGCATTCCCATGCAATGATACCCCATTTTAACAGTCTTACAAAAAGCTGACGTATAACTTTCAGATCACATATTTTTCTTATTAATTATATATTCAGATAGTTATATAAAATTTAATACAATTTATAATTTACTTAGCTAAGTGAATAGCAGTGTTAGAGTATCGGTTTTCGGATCCCAAGATATCGGGTTCAAACCCACAGAGGTGTTTGGGTAATTCAAGGGCATAAAAGAGTCCATTCGGCATTCCATGTCGAACGATGTCAGTATGTACATCATATCTGGTGACACATTTGCTGTACATCCGACAAAATTAGTAAATACTCCGCAAAAGATTGTCTTACAGAGACTATTCGGGAGAGTGAAACGGAACATCCAAATCGACTCACAGGTTGCGCATGTGACGTAAAATTCAAATGTCTGCACAATTTAATTGAGGTCATATTATTATTATTATTATTATTATTATTATTATTATTATTATTATTATTATTATTATTACCGAGATGAACATAAACACTGAAAAATCCCTTTATTTTTCAATTTATAGAACTATTATATTGTATATTCCTATCAAAACTTCTTCATCTTCTTCACTTACTAAATTTACCTCTTCATGTTTCCAATTCATTAGCAGCGAACAGCTTTGACTGAACTTGTCGTCTATTATTTGACTGACGTATTCGAACATTCACATCATGAGTCGCTATAGCTGCCTCTGTGGATCAGCGGTAGAGTGTCGGCCTCCGAATCCCAAGATAGCGGGTTCAAACCCGGCAGAGGTAGTCGGATTTTTGAAGGGCGGAAAAAAGTCCATTCGACACTCCATGTCGTACGATGTCGGCATGTAAAAGATCTCTGGTGACACATTTGGTGTTTACCCGACAAAATTAATTAAATCTCAGCCATAGACGCCCAAGAGAGTTTCGGTTTACTCGGTCTGCCATCTAGTGGGGGCCTAGAGTAAAACGGAACGTTGAAATTGACGAGCAGACAGCCAGATGGCGTCAAATTGAAATGTCTGCACACGGTAGCTGAGGCCATACGATTATTATTATTATTATTATGAGTCGCTATTCCTAAGGATACACAGAGAGTTGTGGGTTCCTTTTCTCGTGATTTCTCTTAACATGAGGATGCCCGGAAGCTCTATCCGCTCACCCATCTTGCGAAGAAGCTGCTGGCTCTTGATTGATGTAGTCTCTTACACTGGTGATCATCGGTCAGTAGACGCAGTTAAACGTTATATCTGTACTCGATGCGCATGGACATAAATATGAAAAAAGTTATTCAAACCTGAAGGATCGTAATATAATTTTCTAAGAACGGCAATTCGGAAAAATAACGCTCAAAACATCTACGACTTTCGAAACCTTTCATTAATATCTCATTCTATGCACGTAGGATATATGTATACATCTAAAGTTTATGTGCCGCTAACTTAAAAAACATAATATAACAGGTAAGTTTTCAATTGTACATATTCAAAGATATAACACATCCCAGGCCTACAGTAAAATATTCTAGGCATGAAAAATCGTATGAATTTTATTAATTTTTATTTATGTTTAGATTACGAGAATTATCATTCACCTTTACGAATTTGAATATACCCTGAAACCTTACGATGCAATAAATTTAGAAATGCTACCCGAATTAACACGCAAATAATTAATATAACAACATCTAGTATTCTTATCAACACTTCCACTCTCACTACTATCTGTAATACCCTTACATTTTCGAATTCTAAATCCAACGCACTTCTCTGACAAAAAGGCACTAAAATCGTACGAATTTTATCCATTTATTCCTTGCTTCAGTAAAGACATGTTTGGCTTACGAGAATAATCATTAATCTGAGAATTTTGGAAATTATGAAAATTGTCCTAACATAAATACTGTATATCTGTTTTTCTTCACAATGTTGCTCATTTAGTTGTCGCTGTTTGTTATTGTTGTTTGTTGACGTTGTTGTAGTTACTCGTTTTCATTAGTTGTTTTACTTTGGACACCAATAATGAATGTAAAATATCCAATTTCGCCTTGAGCGAAGATGCAGGCCATCGGATTTTAGGGAGCCTGCGCCGACATGCATGGAAATATCGGAAACTCCCGGTAAGGTCCAAGACACACACCGGAATTCTTTCGCTAACTTTAATATGAATTCCCTTGGTAAGATTGACAAACTGAAACAACTAACTGATACTTTATCCCACCACGAAATATTGATTGCAACTATTCAAGAAACAGGATTCACTGATAAAAACATTTTCGAGTCAGAAGCTTAGAGAATATTTAAAGGAAAAACTGGACGCGTACTTGTTTCATAGTCAGTAGAAAGATTCTGGATTCGGTCAATAACTTCACTTCACCTAGTAGCCGACATTGATCCATAAGTGGGAGAGTACCAAATTGAATTGAATTTTGAATTGAATTTATTGATAATGTTGATATACATGCCACTGAGGCTGAAAAGCCCCTTTATGTAGCGTCTACTTATAACACAATACAAGTTTATGAATACACTAACTACATTTTATAATATTAAAATATTAAATTAAACATTAAACTTAAAAATTAAAATACAGATACCAATTCCAATAAAATTAAAACATAAATCATATAAGAGGTAATAAAGTATATCCTTCGATGTTTTAATATTTTAGGCTACAAGAATCTCAGGAATATAAAATCAGAAACAATTTTCTTAGAAATATACATATTTCTTATTATTAGACACAAGAATCCCTGATCTCAGCCCCTTGCGTACTCCTTCAGGATGATAGATGTTAAGGACTGCTTTAGTTAGGTGCAGTTCCTGTCATTTGCGAAGCGGTGAAGATTAAAGACATTGAAGATACGGGATGCAGTGCAAACAAAAGATTTGTTAAATTTAGTGGTACGATGAAGGGGAATTTGAAGGGTAGTTTTTGTAAACCTATTATCTCTGTTATGTACTGACACCATAGATTTAAATGCATTATAAAGGTAGGGATTAGGAAAGAGCGCTCTTTTGTCGAGTCAATTATGAACCTGAAATCTATCCTCTCATATCTGAAACTATGGAACAAGTAATTTGTGGTGGATTGTTGACACAACTTCCAGCGTTATTTTCAGAGGAGTAATTTCAGACGCTTTAGAGATAAAGACAGGAGTTAGGAACGAAGATGGCCTCTCGCCTCTGCTCTTCGTTTTCGTCCTTGAAAAGCTCATCCGTGATTGTCGCAAACAAATTAACAACGATGGGCTCCAAAATGGTGTGAGATTTGGTTACAAAAACATGTATATTTCAATGATCTTGTAATTTTCTCTAATTATTTAGACATGGCTACGCAGCAAATTAACCACCTCAAGGCACAGACGGGAAAAACACACCTCCAGTTCTCTTTGGAGGAAATGCAATTCATAACTAACATCAAGGCAACTCCAAGAGGGCTAGAAGTAAACCAGTGGGCAATCAATCGGACAGATACAGTTTTAAAGAAGCTTTCGTGTCATGTATGAATAAAATGGAAATATTTTATCAACTGACTAAAGACGTTTACAACATTAAGTCCATATCCTTGAACGTAAAATTCAGTCGTTATTGTACTGTCATAAAACCAGAGGCTTTGTTTGCAGCAGAATGCCTTGATATGAAAAGGCCTGATGCAAACATTGTAAAACAAAGGAAGAGAAAAAAAAGAAACATCTTAAGGAAAATTCTTGGCCCAATTAA
Source organism: Anabrus simplex (assembly GCF_040414725.1). Classification (NCBI taxonomy): domain Eukaryota; kingdom Metazoa; phylum Arthropoda; class Insecta; order Orthoptera; family Tettigoniidae; genus Anabrus; species Anabrus simplex. The sequence continues at coordinate 1,264,743,092 of NC_090265.1, read as the reverse complement.
GGCCAAATATGAATATAGGCGTCGGCATTACCATGAACTGTATACTCAAATCCAGAAGATATCTGATGTCATGCAGAGAAGGAGAATTGTCTTTCATTGCCACTTGCTATGAATAAAACCAACACGATTATCGAACCGAATCTTTTCTATAATAGTACACAGCCAACTTCGGAGGGGGGGGCGTAAGGGACATGCAGGAGGTAGGGACCACTTATGAAATATACAAGAACGCAACAAACTCAGGAGAAAACTAAAAGACTACCAGGGTTTTCAAGAAAGGCCAAGACGGGAAAGACGAGGTCCTTAGTAGACCGATACGGACAATAGGTAAATAATAATAATGATAGTTATTCGTTTAATCGTTGTGCGTTTTCCTACTGTCTCTCTGTACTTCCTCTGTTTACCAATCTATGCGATGAAATCGTCCATCAGCATCTTGATGTTCTTCTCTGAAATTTTCGACAACTGGTCTTTTATTTCTTCCCAGAACATAATGGGAGTTATAGAAGACTTTAGAATAGACACCAAAGGCAATAAATTTAATGACAGAAAATCAGCAACACTTAATCCAAAATAAAGTTCAGGCCGGAGATTTGTAGGCCCTTCGAATTCAAAACTGGTTTAGGACAAGACGGCTGACTCTCATCAATCATATGCAACTGAACTATGGGAAAAAGTCGTTAGGGAATGGAAGAAGGGTAAGGAGGGTATATGTGTAGATTGTTTGGCATTCGGTGATTTTATAGTGATACTCACCAGCGATATAGCAACAGCTAAGGAAGGATTGAAGAACTCTGGGTGATAGCCGTGAAGACTGGGCTTCAAATTTCTTGATAATAATGAGTTCATGACCGACAATCAAGGGGCTCCTCAGATGATGAAATTAGGTGACGATAAAGTAAAAAGTGTTAAGATCTTTAACACTGAATAGGTAAGGCTCGTGAAATGTACGACGCTGGTATAGGCTACATGTATCAGTATAGACGGCGTTCGCGAACAGTCTAGAATCTGATTCCCTCAGTGTCTTCTGCAATTAGTTCAAGCAATAATTCGGGGTGCTTTCCCTAGCTTTAGTGTTCCTGCGTATTCTTGTATCGGAGGTTCGTCTAAAAAAGTACGATCGTCTATCTGTAGTGGATGTGAATATTTTGAGCTGAAGAGAATAGCCGGTAAGTTTATTTTATTTTATCCATGTCCATATTCTCTTCCTTGGAGCATTTTGTTGGTCATTGTATGTTTTAAATATGTTTGAATCTCAAATTACTTTATAGATCAGATGTCCAGTAACCAAACTTGTAATAGGAAAACGATACGCTGGTCTCTATGATATTCTCAACATCGTAGGCAAACATTATTGGATAATTTTGTGGGAAAATTCTGTAAAGAAAGATCTGAAACCAATCCCTAGGGAACTGTTCCTGTTTGAACTAAGTGACCAGGTGATCTGGCCTTGGCTACATCAACGTCTCACACTTCCCGGTTTACATCGATCACTCCGAAAAATGATTGAAGAAAACCTGGGCATTGTTGAGTCCGAGCCGTGTCAAGAGACCAGTCAATCTGGAAGACTGTTGTTTGTTATATTTGTCCAACAAAAAGGAGACGAACGACTACTTCATACTGAAAGTTGTGCAACAAAGCTTTTTGGAAGGAACACAAAGTAGTTTCTTGTGTAAATTGTATTTAGATATGAAATTAGAGATCCGGATACAGTTTCTGTAATGGTGAACGTGCATATATACTTGTGTACCACCAGAATGTACTCGTATGTTTTAAGTAAATGATGAAAATATTGAGTAAATTGTAAGACAAGAAATTTACGAGCGCTTACCTGTGCCATGAAGCTGACTGACTATTTATTACCCGTCTAGGGTTAAATATTTGGGAGAAAATTGCAAGAGAATGGGTCGATAAAGAATGTCATTTTAGAGCGGACGAAAAAAATGGAAATAGCGTTTGGCATTTCAACTGAAAGGAAACACTTATAAAGATAAGTTTCTATCGTATGAGGCTAAATTAAGGCATCTAGACTCTGTTGTTAAACTTGAGTGCCTGTATGTAACAGAAACATTGAATATAATTGGATAACTGAGAGGTGAAACAAGATGCGGACATGAATTGGACAATATAAGGCAATCAGAAAATTAATTTAAAACTTTAAATTTACAGCTATATATACTTTCTTTGCTATTTTTTATTTCTTTTCAAAGACAAACTTTACAATTCAGGCACAAATGTTCATAAGATTGGGTAACAATTTTAGAAAATCAAATAACAATTAATTAACAACTTTGAGCTTGAAGCTCCCCGATTATACATTCTCCAAGAGCGCCGCGGCTCCTTCAAAAACAGCCAATGGGACGAATCTCCCAATTCCCTTTACACCATAGTCAGAGCATCTTTGCTCTACAAGTTTATCTAGGATACTGCCCTCCAAACCTTGTAACATTATAGCCTTTGGAAGGATTAGAGTCTGTAACTTCGGACCATAAGCCCAAATAGGGTTTTAGACCTTTCATTTCAATTTTCAAGGAGCGCCGGTGTCCGCCTCCACACAATTTTGATTTTCGGGCCAGTAATTTTAACCTATTGTTTTTCACAAAGCCCCGGTAGAATGGGTATTCAATACATCTGTGAAATTATACTTTATCCCTTTTGTGTTAAGAGGTTAGAGAGTTGAGCATACTGCTTGAATTGTAAAATGTAGGTTGTGCTTTTGATAGAACCGGACATTTCTGGAAATAGGTTCCTAAGAATTTTATTAGTTTTTGCGAATTTTAGATGGTAGATAGCGTTCTCCAAGGCGGGTGTACCTTTCGGAATAATAATAATAATAATAATAATAATAATAATAATAATAATAATAATAATAATAATAAATAATTTGGAATTGTAAGCATCTTAATACAACCTCAAAATAAGATAGAGGTTTGTATAGGTCTATACATAAACATGTTCCCCAGTCACGCAAGTAACAATTAAGTCACATGAAATGATCCATGCAATGGCCTAGTTTCCGCTCTGCATAAGACCTGTAGTCGAACAAGAAATCTTATCTTGCGGCATTCATGTACTAGTCGTATGTGGTTTATAGACTGGAATGTACCATAGTCACATAGATTTCCATGAAGAAACTCCTCTTGGGCTTTAGTTGTTGAAACTCCTCTTGAATATTTCAATACCAGTTCAGGTTTTCCCATCTCTCTTGCTTGACGGAAAATAGGTAGTTCAGCGAATGGATTGCTGATTAGTTCATAGTTACGTGGATGTGACTCCAGTCATTCTGATGCCTATTTATCCCTTGGGTAGAAACCAGTTTCCAGAATTTTTTTCTTCACATGCTGGTCTCTTTATCTCAGTTGTTTCACGAGCTACGACTAGCGTTCTGCACATACAGGCTGTAAATCAATTTCTGAGACTTTTCTCCACTCTTTACTTTCAGTATCACTGCTTTACTGCAGAGAAGGATGATTTAGCCTAATGAACCCATGATTCTACGATGAAAAATAATTCCAAATATTTATTTCAGCTACAGACAACTTTTTTGAGAGTAGCCATGTTTTTATTTCAAGAGCCTCGCTGTCTCGTGGGAACGAACTCACCGTGACAAGTGAGCCGCGAGCTCGTGAAATACCGGGATACGTCGGTTGACCTCGGGTATTGAATAATTTATCAATTTCGAAAATATCCTTCATAACGAGAGACTTTAGCTACATAGTAAATCCAGGAATAAAGGATCTAAATTATTAATAAACCTTACGTCAAGATAGAACCCCCAGGGTAAATATAAATGCAGTTAAGCCTGGAGGAATGTTGGCGGCCCCCTCGCGGATTTGCGACACATGTCGAGGTCATTTACCTGAAGACCGCAAAACTACATGTCAGAAATGATTCATTAAGCTCGTTGCAAGTGTGGGGAAAATATAACATCAACACCATAATGAATGAATTTATGGAATAACTTTCAAGAAAATTGGTCCATTGGATTTGGATTTAGCAGATTGCAAACCGAGTTTCGTGGAGAGGGTGGCGTCCCTCCCAGAAGGTATAAAAGAAACCCCCCTCCACCTACATTTTACACACTCTGTCTGAATGTCTGGACGGTGAAACCCACGTCGCCCGTCTGCAAGAAAGTGCGGGGTTTAGTTCACAAAATAACTTGCCATATATATTCGTGTCAATGGTTCAAGTAGAATATTAAATGGAAGGTGATAGAAATTTTCCTGAGCTTCCGACGATGAAAACTCTGAAGGCTTAGATAATATGTTTAAAATACGTAGCTGAGATTCTCTCCGTATTACAATTGTGTGTGTTTCAGTTTTGTCAAAGGGAGTCTGGAGGCTAGCCGGTGAGGGCTGATTTTTTGTTATCTATTTGAAACACCCGGACATCATTAGAGTTACGAAACCAGAGTCCTGGGAAAACAGTGGCAGTCACAGGTTGAGAAGCGTGTTCGTCGCACGTTAAACGCGAAGAAGGTGCGGTATTTGCGGTGTTAATCGATACCAAGTGTAAAATCTATGTAGTTTAAGTTATATATATAAGATGATATCAATTGTAGCCATGAGAGGCTAAATAAGAGGGCATCTGGCTAAATGTGGCCAGAATCTCCAGGATGACTTCGGTTACAGACCTGTGACTATATTTTCATTAATGTTGTAGTATAGAATTTGTTTGTCCCAATAAATTTTTTCATGCGTGTGACGAATTCATATTTAATAATGATCAGGCGAATGTTACATCTCTGGTCGTCGTGTGAAACTCTTCAGGGCAGTGAAATTCATATCGAGAAACTATGAAATGCGAAGTTTAAATAATGTGTTAATATTCTTTGAGATAGTGTTCAAATTGAGTACATTTAGAAAGGTGACAACGATAATGGAGTCGAGGTGAATGCCATAATTTCGAATATGGTATGAGTTCAGATAGTTTTGTCGAAATAATAATAATAATAATAATAATAATAATAATAATAATAATAATAATAATAATATTTACGGCAGGATAAATTTTTTTAAATATTAAGAGTGTATTTAACATATATGTTCAGTAAGATTTGCGGTCGTCTCGAAATCCAGTGAAGTCTGATAAAGTTATGTTTTTTCGTTGGAAGGTAATTTTGTGACATCGTGTATGTCGGTGTAATAGGAAATCACGATGTGTTATTGTATTCTTGAGGTCCGAAAGTTGTAGTAAAAATAAAAATGAATCAAAAGGATACTTATAAAGTTGTTCGTCACGGGAGTATTGAAGAGAAAAGTTGTGAAACAGGAAGAAATGGATTGTGCCGGAATGATATGTTGAGAGAATAGTTGTGTAGATGTTGAAGGCAGAGGAAGCGTGTATTTAATGAGTAATGCCGCCGTGATAGGCGATGAAGATGAATTTTTGAGGCAGGCTATCTTTTGTTGATGGCGAAGTATTTTTGAGACTTGCTGTATATTAAATGTGTTATTTCTGAGGCAGGCTGTAGTGAAATTCCGCTAACAATCCGGAACAACTGACCGGGTGAAGGTTGGTTCAAAAAGAGTACTTTGTGATACACATTAAGATTTCAAGTCAAGATCTCCCAGTGAAAAACAAGTCTGTAGAAGATTGTAGCTCTTGGCAGTTAAGTCCAAGTGACGATTTATGTAAAGTCAGCATAATGAATATTATGGTATGCAACCTCAAGGGTAGAAGAGCATTCGGAATACACGATTAGTGTTATTTGACTGTTATAATACATTTCCATTTATTAAATTTCATAAATTACGAGACGATAATTTATCATTAAATGGGATGAGATATTGAACGTTATTGAAGCGCTAGTTTGGCCGTGTAGATTCATTGAATTTCGCTTCACTGGATATTTTATTGATGTAAATGCTTGGAATAGTGAGATGGTAGGCGATTTTTGGGCCTCACCCTGGAATTATGGAATGGATTTTTGCGGTGGTGATGATTACTGTTTTGGCGATATTCACGTAATGTTAGACGTGTGCTGAAATTCATTATTATTTTTCCAAACTTCATTGCACATGTCGAGATCGTGTTTGAGTTGCGGATTGTTTGCCACGCATTATTTAGTTTTAATTTTGTGTTTTGTTAACAAGATAGGGACTTTGTTGCATTTCTCGACTTGCGTTGATTCTGTGGCAAAATTCGTTTCATTGTGTGCTATAGTTTCGACAAGGTTTCCAGCTAAAATATCAAAGTGTGTGTTTGAAGTTACGATTTCGCCTGATATTCTAGAGGAAGCGTAGGCAACCCAGTTTACGCTCTACAATAGATTTAGGACGTCACATGTTATCCTAAGAGTATACTGATGATAAGACGTCCCAGTTTACGCTCAACGATAGGTTTAGGAAGGTGTGTGTTTGTACATAGGGGATAGTGTTAGGGTGTGTAGACATTATGTAGGCCCGACGATAGATTTAGGGTGTCGTCTGTATATATTCAAGTCTTAGATTAGGTGTTTTGCGAAGTGACTTATGCGATGGTAGTGCCTGCAGTAGTGTATGCAATGCGAAGAGTGTTAGCTAGGTAATATTGAGGCCATGTTTCGACAGCCCTTACCAGCTGGAATGTGTTTACCTAAGATTATGGAACCACTAGTGGCATGGACGTGAGGGTTGTCCAATATTGGGTACTGAGCTAACGGTGATTGAGTATTTACTGCAGTTTGCCACGCGTGTTTGAGTTCAGTGAACTTCAGTGTTTTAATTTATTTACGGACCTAATTGTTTTTTCGTTCAGATGTTCGATTGCTTTGCTAGTGTGCGTGTTGACACTTAGTTTACTTATGTGAGACCTGAGTTACGAATGCAGTTTCGATTCGTCAGCCGGAAATATATTTTATTTTCATTTCTTCGTTCTTTCATTTTTATATATTTGATGGTGGTCGATCAATAACTTTGTATTTAGTTTGTTGGGATAAACAATAAGTAGGTGGATCTGTAATGGTAGTCCTAGATTTTTGATTTTATTTTACCATGTGGATTTGTAATTTTATTAAGCGTAACGTAACCATTTAAACCTGAGAGTTGGTTTTATAATAATATTTTTCAAGTGATTTACCACTTTCATTTAACTTCATTGTTTGGCATTTCTTCTAAATACGTGATGAATAAGTGTTTCCTGCATTTCGCAGTTTTGTTACTTCAGAACGACGTAACGTAAGATCCTCTCGGATCGAGTTGTTGTTGGTTCCTTCTGAGCAGCTGTTTTGGTGATGCACGTTTCAGCATCGGATTATTCAATAACTTAAGGGTGTCACGAGATGGAAATACATGGTGGCATTTTATTTTCAATTATGAATGCTGCTGTTAACTTGTAGTGAACACCATGCTTTTCAGTAGTATTTCGCAACCTATCCAAAGCAACTGATAGTCAATTTGGTTCTATTAAGGGTCCATTCGGCGGGTGTTCCCATATCCGACAGGGTATTTGACTGGTGGATAACCTTAAAAGTAAAATCTTTAATTCTACTTGTTGAAGGTCAGATTTTCTACGGATCGTGTGGATTAATTCTCTTATCGTTTGGACCAATAGGCCCCCCATTTTCAGACTTTCTTTTCGTTTTTTCTAGTTTCGCTGTCCACTAATCTGTGATATTTCTACTTTTCTCCGAAGAAAATTCTTCGATACTCTAACTAAAAAATAACTAACGCTATGCAGTGTGACTGCGTTTGAAACATTAAGTAATTAATTTTTTCTTTATCAATGATTTTATATAAATAAATGTTTGCATTTAATTGATTCAATAAAAGATAGTAAGCACACATTTGCTCCTCATTTCAAGTAGTTAGGCTTTCTTCCGAAGCCCATCGTTTGGTTAAGATCGTGACCGAAATATTCCCGTTACGACCCCAAGATTTAAGGGTTCGATATTGCTTTACAGCAGCAGCTGTAGCCGACCGACTATGGAATGGTAAGTTAAAGGGTTCAATATATTTTCGAAAATACTAGAAGTCAATTCATTACAGTGGATCTTGTAGTGTCACTGACAGTACTCACGTATACATCAGCACACTTGTGCGACTGCTGGAAGTGAGCAGTACTCTACAGCGCAATAAATAAGAGCAAGTATTGTTCCCTAAGTTGTGGATGTGATTTTCCTCACAACTTTTACTAGATACTGTAATTTCCGTGCAATGTTAATTATATGGCTTTATGCCTTTATGTCTTTGCATGGTAACACCAATATATTTTGGTGTGTTATTAAATTTTACAGTGTCGAGAGGGTCAAATCTTGGTGCAATGTGCGTCGCCACCAAGAAATTGGATAGATCGTAACAGTACACTTCTGTTCTGCGGTGTTTGTTTTAAGCTTCAATTTCGTGAAGTGTAATGATTACTGCCCTGGTACAACTGATATCAATAATTATGTATTTATAATACTTTACTTTAAATGTTTTATTGTACATGAAACAATTTAGACTGTTAATCATGGTGGAGACAATTAATGCGTCAGCCTGGTGTTTTTGGAAATTCAGTGATAATAAATGTGGGATAGTATAACGAATAAGAGATGGAATCCAGTGCAAGTCATGTTCAGTGTTGTTTCACACAGAATGTGCTTCATCGAACAGTGCCGCTGCAAATAGCAATTTATGGTCATGTAAGCATTGTGTAGACACAACCGACATGTACTGTACTAGGTCACAACGGGGAACAGGAGTGTGTGTGTGTGATAACTTACTAGTGGGTAATGCAGACGAAGACAAAATAATTAGGGTCTTACAAAAATACTTGATGGAAGCACAGTGTGAAATCAATGGACCTACAAGTTCTGAATGAACTAAACTCTTTTGGGGGTTCAAAACCAGACAAAAAACATTAAGCTTATGACTGCCGCTAAAATTAGGCTCACACAATCTATATATTAAACGAATTTACACAAAACGTTTTGTTCACTTCGTCCAGTCGTTCTAATGGAGCGATTTGCTTCATTCGTTTCTGTTCTTTCCGGAGTTACATGAAGATGATCCATCAAAAATTGATTGGTCAACTTTGAGTAACCCTAAAATCAAATATTGCCTATGTATATGTTCTAACACCTAGAATGCATGGAGCAACAAATTTGGTACGCATATGTCTAAATATCAAGAAATAATATACTGTGAGGTAAGAAACACCTAGGAAAGAGGGAGGGGAAGGGTGACATGTAAAAGTATTCGAAAACGACCAACGATAGTGTCGAATCCCTAGTGTTCTGGGTCTCTGAGGTGAATTGTGGCACTCTGAATGCCGCTTAAGTCCACGTTCAGCCTCCATCGTCGCGGAGGAGAGAAGGGTTAAGAAAAATTTCGAAAATGACAGAGATTAGTGTTGAATCCACAGCTGTCAGTTGGTGACTGTCCCATTCACAGTTGGAATTGTGTACATCATCATATCATCGCAGAAAAAACAAACCCATGTACCTCACAATGCCTTTCTTATTCATTAATTAATTAATTCATTCATCATCATCATCATCTTCTTCATCATCATCATCATCTTCTTCATCATCATCATCATCATCATCAATGTCCCACTCCAGTCGCCGGGGTGTTGTTAACAAGCCTTCTCCACTCCTTTCGGTCCTTCCACTTTTCCTGCTCCATTACTTCCACCCTATCCAATCCAGATTCTCTAATGTCCTTCCAAATCTGATCCATCCACCTTCTTCTCGGTCTTCAAACTGGTCACTTTTCCTTATCTTTTCAATTCCCTTCTTGCTAACCGTTCCTTTCATTTTCCATTCTTCTTACATGTCCGAACCATCTCAGTCTTGCTGTCTGTATCTTCTGTACTAACGGTTTTATATTTAGCACTACCGGGCGAGTTGGCCGTGCGGTTAGGAGCACTCAGCTGTGAGGTCGCATCCGGGAGATAGTGGGTTCGAACCCCACTGTCGGCAGCCCTGAAAATGGTTTTCCGCGGTTTACCATTTCCACACCAGGCAAATGCCGGGACTGTACCTTAATTAAGGCCACGGCCGCTTCCTTCCCATTCCTAGGCCTTTCCTCTCCCCATCGTCGTCATAAGACCTATCTGTGTCGGTGCGACATTAAGCAAATAGGAAAAAGATGTATATATTTAGCTGTTCTCTGATTTTAATATTTTGAATTCTATCTCTTTTCATTTTAACCGATGTTCTTAAGAAAATCATTTATACTGCTTGGTTCTTACGATCTTGTCCCTTATTAGCTACCAGGCTTTCTAGTCTGTATGTTATATATTGTTCTTAATACTGGGCACGTCTCCAATCATCATATGAACATGATTACATGTAAAAGAAAATGGACCGAGAGAGTTGGCAGTGCGGTTAGGGGCGTGGCTGTGACCTTGCATCCGGGAGATAGTGGGTTCGAATCCCACAGCCGGCAGCCTTGAAGATGGTTTTCAGCCAGATGGCGTCACACGGTAGCTGAGGCCATACGAGTATTATTATTATTATTATTATTATTACTACTGGTATCCCATTTTCACACCAGGCAAGTGCTGGGGCTTACCTCAATTAAGGCCACAGCCGCTTCCTTTAAATTCCTATGCCTTTCCTGTCCCCATAGTCGCCATAAGACCTATCTCTGTCGGTGCGATATAAAGCCACTTGCAAAATAAAAAGAAAGAAACTGAACCTTAGGGTACTTGTAGGAATGTATGTTCTCATGACGTATTTATTCACTCTTACAGTATATTGTGTTTAAGTTTCACTAATATAATACTCATTTTAATAATCGTATAGATATTCTTCTTGTATGTTTCATAAAAGAAGATTTTGTATGGATATAGTTGAAATACTGTAATGATTGAATAAAAAGGACATAAGTGCTATCGTGTGATATATAGAATATTAATTTTAAGAGAATACTTGGATAATGTAAGGTGTTGCTTGTCTGTTAGTTGGTAACCCAGAAGCTGGTTGGATCATCAAATAGCACCAAAACGTTATAATAAAACCACAAGAACTAATGGAAGCATCTAAATGAGGCGTACTAGGCAAGATGAGGAGTGAATTAATTTGTCATTGCTTTCCTCACCGGGCCTATTATAGCAAGACTGACATTATGAGCAACACCTTTTTGAACGATCAAACGCACTGGTCGTGCTCTGAAAGACATTACTCAGCACCACCCATACCCCAGCAGCTTCCATATTATCACAGCCATGGATGAGGCTGGGACTTGGGTGAAAGCTACACTTTGCTCTGGTCTGCGCCATGAGATGAATGCAAAAGTACTGTATCCATCAAGAAATGACATCAGGCAGTGTAAAGTGAATTATATTAACATCCAAATATTGATTGTAACAGGGAGTGGATGTACTGTTGAGCTATAATTCATAAAGGAAGTATGTATCCAGCTTGGTCACCTTTTGTTTACATTGAGATTGGCAATTTTTCTTAAATCTACGTCTTATTTTCACTGTGTGCATATATAATTCATTACACATAACATCTAATGTGACAAATATGCAAAGGAATATATTCTTCTGTTACTGAGGAATTAAGGGGTATTTAAAGAGATTTCATGCGAGGGAGAGGATAAATTACAAATCAAAGTAAATTACAAACAAAATAAATTACCAATCAGAACAAAAATTACGAACCATATTATGAGGCGAATAAAGAACTATCTAAAGTAACGTGTGTCCTGCTTGATATTTGGCAATTGATGTGATGTTAATTTAATACCGCAATGCATCTGTTTCCTTTTGTGAGGCTAAATTTGTGAGGAATGTACGATATTCAGATAACCATCTGTTTCATTGTCCGGGACGTATTTGTCAAGGGTCACCATCGGACAACTCCATTGTTTCTGTACCGGGTGGTACACCTCCATGCCGATAATTCAAACTTTGCGCCAGTTGAAACTCCTCTTCTGGAGAAAGTCTGAACTTTATCTACTGCTTAAATTTTCAAGTTTCTCAGAAGATGTCACTACTTGTAAATTTTGAAGTTTCTGAACTGGGTCGTTTTCGATATATTTCTGTTTTGCCTGTAGTAAGAATTGTGGACATTCTCTTCCAGATGGCACTACTGAAGAAATACAATTATGCACCCCAGTGCGAAGTGAAAGAACTATGTGTTTGAAGACATTTTGAGTTTATAAGTTTGTTCTTTGTTAAATTTCTTTCAGTTATTGTTTATGTTGGCAATATTAACCCCTTCCTTCTACCAGGTTTGAATTTAGCCAATCCCGAATTTCTTTAATTAATTTATAACCAATCAGGTGTATCTTCTTCAACTTGGATATGTTGCTTAACCCTAACCAATAAAATTCTTGTGGGAGGGTGTTCTCATTCTTGAAACGCCTCGAACTTTCCGCGAGAGTATATAAACTGCTGATTTTCGGGTCTCCGCGCCACTTCAGTAACATCTTTCAGTGTGTAAAGTACGTAGCAGGGGGCGGGAAGCGCCTCTTTCTTCGGGCAGCAGTTCAACCACAAGGTAATGGCCTTTTAATAACTTCTTTTCTTGCTAGCTCAGCAGTTTAACTCTCGGGGCAGGTCCGAAGCCTTTTCCATGTAATTTTACTTTAAAATGTAAAGACACTCGGTATCTATTCTTTCTGTTTTAACTACAAATTGGGATAGAGAGTGCTTAACCCTCTCGAGCTCCCACTCATTTTGCTTCGAGGTGAACTTATTTTCTCAACCGTTTCTTCCTGTCTAGCGTAATGTAAATTGTCTTCTCATATAAGTCACCTCCTTAGTATGGGATTAGCCCTTGCATTAACGGCCTAGTGCCAAGTAGGTTTTAAACAAAATGTATTAGGAGTGCAGCTTCGCCTCCTCTCAAATTGGTATTGTCGAGGCCATGTAATATTTCTGTTTCTTCACTTAATAGGCCTCAGTAGGTTGGGTATTTTTACCCCTGTGTCTATGTCCTTGGAGGACAGCTTGAAAGTTGAGTTTGGTGTGGCCTTTGTTAGGCTTAAACTTTGAGAGCGGATCGCTCTTTTGAAATTGATTTTGGGTGCCTCGAGGAGGCTTAACTGTGTAATTGGGAGCAAGTGCTCCTGGGCATGATAGGGGTCTTCTGCCCCTTTGTTGAATTGTGTATATCGTAAAGTTGGGCTAATTGCTCAAGAATTGTGAGTCCGGGGCTCGAAGCCCAAATCCTGTGAATACTGTAATTGTACATTTGTCACCTTGCTACTCTGTACCTGCCATTCTAGTTATTTCTTGATTTTGCTAAGAAAATATAACCTTGTTAAATTTTATCTTAACTTTAATTTCGTATTTTGGGACCTGTTCACCCCCGAACCTTCTTTCACCTCTGCTGTTCCACAGATACCTCGGATCATGTGGTAGCAGAGCGTGGTTGAATGGGTCTCAATTTAGCCCCTTTTGACGGCTAAACATTGCTTTGATCCGAACTGTAACAATTTTCTCAGTTGCTGGAATTTTTTGATTTTTCTTTTTTCAAAATTGTTCTGTCATCATGCCCGGCCCTCGCGATGTTCTCCATCTTAACTATTTGCGCAAGGAGGAGTTGATCTATGAATTAACTATTAGAAATGTGCAATCTGGAGGCACGGTTGCGGTAGACACAAATAAGCTTAGAGAGTCCCTTGATTTGCCCATTTCCGTCCCCACTTTGGGAGAGAAAGAAATTGTCGACTCTCTTTCCACGATCACAGACAATACTACTGAGCTAGCATCTGTAGTTAGTTTTTTTGAAGAAAATGATCCTTCTCCTAATCAAATTAAACGTGTGCAAGCCAGGTTATTTCATTTTTCTAATAGAGTTAACGATCTGTTGTCTCTGAAGTTGAATTTCGATCAGAGGAAGGAAGCTAGTATGGTTCTTGAAAATCTTTCTGAATTGTCCAGTAAGTTTACCCAATTGTTAACTGGGGAAGTTCCTCCCAAAACTGATCAACCCACCACGGTGAATGTAGATAGCGAGGAAGAGCCTCCTAAGGGAGACGCCAATAGGAAAACCGTTGGAGCTCAAACAACCTCTGCCCCAGTGGACAACGAGTCTGAACGCCGTACCTCGTTGAATAATGTACGTTCTGAATTAACTTCTTTGCCACTTAAACCTTTACCTACTATGTCACCGGGGTTCAGCAGCTTGCCTCATCCATTAGCAATGTTGCTCAGAGGTATCTCTAAGTTTTCTGTTAACACTACCAGTGAAGTTATTTCATTCTTAAGGTTTTTAGTTGAATTTCAGGATCATGCCCTTGTTTTTTTTCTCTTTCCCCATGTCAGATTTTGCAAATCATCTATCCCTATGCAATTGGTATTCTCTCAGACAAAATAGTAAGAGCCATTGCCGAGCAATTGAAGAGTTCCACGCCCACTTGCTAGCTAACTTCATCCCGGCTAGGGCAAGGTCCTCACTTATTCAGAAGTACTATTATCGTGTACAGCGGTTGGATGAAAACTTGGCAGATTTCATCCAAGATATTAAGTTCTATACTAGGGTGTTTGCTCTTCACTTTCCTGAGGATCAGATTGTACAAGCTATTGTGGAAGGTATCTCACCATCCTATAGGTCATATTTGTGTTTCGCGGCGTGCCCGCAAACCTTCTCTGAACTTGAAGCATTGGCCGTCTCAGCGGAAGGAGTTAGATACGCCGATTCCTTGCATGTCGCGAAAGAACCCCCTCCTTCTTTTAGTAATCCTCGGCCTCCACCTCGCCGACCAGTCACACCTCGTAAATGTTATGCTTGCGGGTCGCCTGACCATCTTCGGAACAAGTGCCCATTGATCAAATCTAGTAGGGCAAATATTGGAGCTGGTTCATCACAAGGCTGTTTTAAATGTGGGGCTTTCTCACATATCGCCAAGAATTGCCCAGATTCAAATAGCACCCCCTCCTGCTCAACTTCTGGTGCAACTTCCACCAATGTCACTAATAATAAGTGACTAGCGGCTTCGGCTGAGTCGACTAATTCAGCTTCCCAAGGCTCAGCCCCTGGTAAACAGGTCGAAAATTCAGGGAAAAATCAATCTTCAGATTTATCTTTTGAATGCCCCAAAGAATGTCTTAGGATTGTGGCGGATACCCCCGCACCTGTTCCTTTTCTTAAGATTGAATTAAATAATTAACCTGTAACAGCTCTTTTAGATTCAGGCAGCGTTTGTTCAATTATTTCGGATCAATGGTATTCAAAATTGAAATCTATTTGTAAACTACCTGACTATGGCTCATCTCCTGTTCAATATGTTTCGACTAATTCTTCTCCATTAGAAATTTTAGGCTCTTTAAATATCAAAATTCGTATTTTTAAATTTACATGGAAAGTTAAATTGTTTGTGGCCAAGCATTTGTCTTGCCCCATTATATTGGGAGCTGACTTCATTTCTCACACTGGTCTTGTGGTCGATCTTCAGAGTAGGTCGTGCACTTTCAAATTTGCGCCTAATTGTAAAATCCCATTATTGAAATATAATTCTGCATCATGTTCATCTATTTCGCCTACCCAGGATGAGATGTTGTTAGACCTTAGACATCTACCTAGGGAGCAGGCTGATAGTATTCGTAAGTTGTGTCAGTCGTTTCCAGAGGTGTTCTCGGATACTCTTGGTGTTACTGACCTGATCGAATACAAAATTGAGGTCACGGATTCGATTCCGGTCCGTTTTCCACCATATAGGCTGTCTCCACCTAAAATGAATGCTCTGAAGGAAATCATTGATCAAATGTTGAAGGATGGTATTATTCGGCCCTCTAAGTCGGCGTATTCTTCACCTATTTTTCTAGTCCCGAAACCCCAAGGGGGCTTCAGGCCTGTCATTGATTAGAGGGCTCTCAATCGGAAGGTGGTGTTACAATCTGTGCCCCTTCCCGACATTCATACTTGTTTTTCATGGTTTCGTAAGGCCAAGTTCTTTACTATCTTGGACCTGAATCAGGCCTACAATCAAATTCCCCTAGCCGAAGAGTCTAAACATCTTACAGCGTTTGCCACGGATAGGAATTTGTATGAATACAACCGCGTGCCTTTCGGGCTCCCCACGGGAGCAGCTGTACTCACTAGACTGCTAGATAGGGTCTTCTCCGACATCAAATTTGAGTACTTGTATCACTATCTTGATGATGTCGTCGTATTTTCGGAGACCTTCGAAGAACATCTAGATCATCTGCGAGAAGTTCTCAATCGCCTTCGTAAGGCTGGGTTAACTGTCAAGTTGTCCAAGGTTGCCTTTGCTAAGCCCTCCATGCCATTCCTAAGGCATATTGTGTCACCTGATGGTGTTGCAGTCGATCATTCTAGAACACAGGCCATCCGTGATTTTAAACCTCCTAAGGACATCAAAGGTATCGCCAGGTTCATTGGTATGGTGAATTTCTTCAGGAAGTTTATTCCAAATTTCGCTAATAGAGCGGCGCCCTTGAACTTACTCCGTAGGAAAGGCGTCAAATTCGAGTGGGGGCCTTCTCAACAAGCCGCTTTTGAAGACCTGAAATTAGCTCTCTGTAATGCCCCTGTCCTTGCTATGCCAGATTTCTCGAAGAAATTCATCGTCCAAACCGACGCGGCGTCGTCAGCGATAGCTGCAGTCCTTCTTCAAGAGACTGAACTAGGGAGGCGACCCATCGCCTATGCATCTAAGACTCTATCGGCTCAAAAAGCCAAGTATTCCATCTATGAGCTCGAATGTTTGGCAGTCTTATTTGCCTTAGAAAAGTTCCGTCACTATCTGGAACATGTCAAATTCGACCTGGAGACGGATAATCAAGCCTTAAGCTGGGTCTTAGGTAGGCCGCGTCGTACTGGTCCTATAGCCCGTTGGGCCATCCGAATTTCTGCCTTCCAGTTTGATGTTAGGCATATCAGAGGTACTGAAATTTTGTCGCAGACGGACTCAGCCGTATGTTTTCCAACGACGTCGAGACCCATGAACCGGTCGATAGTTCATCACCACCCGAGTCCATACTATCTGATGTTAATGCCATCTTAACAGATGCTCCCATGCTCTTTAGGGATATCGAGAAATACCAACGTGAAGATCCGACGCTGGCTCCGATAATGGAAACCCTTTCTTCTGGGGAACATGTCGTCCCTTATGTACTGAGGAATGGTGTTTTATGTTGCGCATCGAGGCATGATAAGATGATGAAAGTTGTCGTTCCAGCTGTTCTTGTACCTATGATCTTTAAGTACTATCATGAGACCCCATTACGGGGGCATCTAGGCATCTTTAAAACTCGTGAAAAGATTCGTGAAAGGTTCATCTGGAAGGGTATAAACGGTGAAATCCGTGAACTAGTAAAGGCTTGTAAATCCTGCTTGATTAGTAAACCAACCATGTCCACCAAGGTAGGCCTGTTGTCTTCTCATCAAGCGTCGCGCCCTATGGAACGCCTGTATATTGATTATGTAGGACCCTTCCCCCAGTCAAAGGGAAATGCCAACAAGTTCATCTTTGTATGTGTAGATGGTTTTACTAGATTTTCCTGGTTATTTCTGACTAAGCTGGCTACCGCTCAGTCCACCATTACTTGTCTAAATTCTATCTTTGCTTCTTTTGGTCCGTGTCAATATATTGTGTCTGATAATGCTAAGGCTTTTACAACTAATCTATTTCGTAAATTCTGCTGTGACCCGTCCATCTCTCATATGACAACTTCTGCTTATTACCCTCAACCATCTCTGGCTGAACGGGTTAATCGTAATCTCAGGTCCGCGCTTATTGCCTATCATCATGAAGATCATTCTAGGTGGGACACGTAACTGCATTGGTTAGCTTTTGCTTTGAACTCGGCGGTTCATGAATCTCATATGTTTACGCCAGCTTCGCTGATGTTCAAGTTTGTTCCCAACACGCCGCTCTCTAACCTCTGGTCTCTGAGTGACATTCTACCTGAGACAATAGACCCAGATAACATTAAAGATCTTTGGAAGAAGGCTAAAGCCAATCTTAAAGTGTCTCATGAAAAGGTTAGGGTAAGATATGATCGTGGACGGAGACCCACCAATTTGAAGGTAGGCGACCAGGTGATGGTCAAGAATTTTAATCCCGCGGGCAAGCTTGCCCCTAGATTTCATGGGCCGTGTATCATTCCCGATTTCCTTACTCCCGTTACCTTATTGTTAAGTAATCCAGCCACCGAGAGGATATTTAGGGTTCACCTGTCGCAGGTGAAACCTGTATAATTTCTGTGCTAACTTGCTTCATATAATGTTGAAAGAAATAGGAAGGTTATATTTTTTTAAGGGGTTTCACTTTTAAGGCCTTCTGCCCTTGGAATCTGTTTCCTTTGTGTGCAATTATTTATTGTAAACCTCCCCCGATCAGTTAAACTGCCATCCTGTCCTTACCATGGCCATTACCACGCACCCGTCTCCTGCTAACATAACACACAGTGGCTTATATATGAAATGAATATCTTCACGCCGCTGGCCCCTCAACCTCTCCACAAAGCCTGTGCCCTCAAAAAATGATGATGGTCCAACGTGATTCTGCCGCCGAGCTTTAATGTTTCAGTGCCCCCGCAGCAGCGCGGCGCCGTACCGCTACTGAGGCAGGGTAAGGGCCCGCCCTTCTCCAGTGAGGCCAACCTGTGTACGGCGAGCCGGAGTCCTCCTCCCGGCCAAGGCTGATGTGCGGCACACAACCTGTAACTGGCCCGCGACCTGCATGTTCGCCGCGGGCGCGGCGTGTTTCAACTCCACTACTCCTCTCATAGTGCGGGCGAGCGGTATCTCAGGGTACTTGAGGGGTCCGAGCGGCCTCCTCTGGACACAAGCAGCAGCTGCCGGTCTGGCCGTCTAACTTAATCAACCTTGGATATATGTAATCAGCTACATGGACATTTAACATCAACAATTACCACAGTTTTGAATCCAACTGCAATATCTGGTGGACATAGAAAATTTTTCCGCAACTTTAAAAACTAAAAGTTCCCTTCTGATTTCAACCTCTACAAGCACAAAGACATTACATCAATAGTAATCAAAGAATTATGAAACTGGATCCAATCATTTTAAGAAAATTTGTTGGTAAATACTTCTGCAATTAACTTCCATATCAACATCATTACTTGGACCTTATGTTGAAACAAAGGTTTACGTTCTTCTGTGTTACCCCTTGGAGGGACTTTTGAGGGGGGGAGGTCTGTACCGGGTGGTACACCTCCATGCCTCTAATACTAACTTTGCGCCAGTTGAAACTCCTCTTCTGGAGGAAGTCTGAACTTTATCTACTGCGTAAATTTTCAAGTTTCTCAGAAGATGTCACTACTTGTAAATTTTGAAGTTTCTGAACTGGGTCGTTTTCGATATATTTTTGTTTTGCCTGTAGTAAGAATTGTGGACATTCTCTTCCAGATGGCACTACTGAAGAAATACAATTATGCACCCTAGTGCGAAGTGAAAGAACTATGTGTTTGAAGACATTTTGAGTTTATAAGTTTGTTCTTTGTTAAATTTCTTTCAGTTATTGTTTATGTTGGCAATATTAACCCCTTCCTTCTACCAGGTTTGAATTTAGCCAATCCCGAATTTCTTTAATTAATTTATAACCAATCAGGTGTATCTTCTTCAACTTGGATATGTTGCTTAACCCTAACCAATAAAATTCTTGTGGGAGGGTGTTCTCATTCTTGAAACGCCTCGAACTTTCCGCGAGAGTATATAAACTGCTGATTTTCGGGTCTCCGCGCCACTTCAGTAACATCTTTCAGTGTGTAAAGTACGTAGCAGGGGGCGGGAAGCGCCTCTTTCTTCGGGCAGCAGTTCAACCACAAGGTAATGGCCTTTTAATAACTTCTTTTCTTGCTAGCTCAGCAGTTTAACTCTCGGGGCAGGTCCGAAGCCTTTTCCATGTAATTTTACTTTAAAATGTAAAGACACTCGGTATCTATTCTTTCTGTTTTAACTACAAATTGGGATAGAGAGTGCTTAACCCTCTCGAGCTCCCACTCATTTTGCTTCGAGGTGAACTTATTTTCTCAACCGTTTCTTCCTGTCTAGCGTAATGTAAATTGTCTTCTCATATAAGTCACCTCCTTAGTATGGGATTAGCCCTTGCATTAACGGCCTAGTGCCAAGTAGGTTTTAAACAAAATGTATTAGGAGTGCAGCTTCGCCTCCTCTCAAATTGGTATTGTCGAGGCCATGTAATATTTCTGTTTCTTCACTTAATAGGCCTCAGTAGGTTGGGTATTTTTACCCCTGTGTCTATGTCCTTGGAGGACAGCTTGAAAGTTGTTTGGTGTGGCCTTTGTTAGGCTTAAACTTTGAGAGCGGATCGCTCTTTTGAAATTGATTTTGGGTGCCTCGAGGAGGCTTTACTGTGTAATTGGGAGCAAGTGCTCCTGGGCATGATAGGGGTCTTCTGCCCCTTTGTTGAATTGTGTATATCGTAAAGTTGGGCTAATTGCTCAAGAATTGTGAGTCCGGGGCTCGAAGCCCAAATTCTGTGAATACTGTAATTGTACATTTGTTACCTTGCTACTCTGTACCTGCCATTC
The DNA here is from genome assembly GCF_040414725.1 of Anabrus simplex. Classification (NCBI taxonomy): domain Eukaryota; kingdom Metazoa; phylum Arthropoda; class Insecta; order Orthoptera; family Tettigoniidae; genus Anabrus; species Anabrus simplex. Next base: position 1,264,722,689 of record NC_090265.1, on the reverse strand, counting down.
TAGTTATTTCTTGATTTTGCTAAGAAAATATAACCTTGTTAAATTTTATCTTAACTTTAATTTCGTATTTTGGGACCTGTTCACCCCCGCACCTTCTTTCACCTCTGCTGTTCCACAGATACCTCGGAACAGTTTCAATTCTTAGCTGTTACATCTTTTGGTTGATTGACAAGTCATAATCCAGCCACATATATTTATTATATGGATGCAAGGAAACATCTCCCTCTCTGAATATTTATTCATTGAACTTATTATTCAGTATTTAGTGCAGCAACGACCTACAGTTATGCTAATTATGAATAGATAATATCCCTTGGCATCCAACATTATGCACGAAGGGAGATCATTCTCAGAATGTTCATTCGCCAGCCGCACTTGTAACGCGATAGAAATCTACACTTTAATATATAGTATCAGGTCATGAGGAAGAAGAAGAGATCGTATTACGCCGAGTCTTTTATTGTTATGACATACCTTTGAATCTGAACCTACAGATTCATGCTGAAGTTGTTTTTGGTGATTCACTGAGCAGTCTAAGACTATTTTCTTAATGCGATGCAGGGTGCGAAATCGGAACGAAATATTGGAGGGAACAAGGAGCATAGGGCTTAAATAATGGTATTCATTTCAGGTAGTATCTGGCAGGGGAGGGGTTTATCAAATTCCCCTGTAAATAAAATACCTCCTCCCTCCGTAAAATCTAAATTGTAGATCTTTTTCTTTGAATTTTATTTTGACAACAAGAATGATAAATATTAGAAGTTATTCCAACCAACTGAGAAGTTTATGATAGACTGTTCCTTTCTTATGAAAGGCCAGATTAGGCGCGATTTGTTCTGACTTATTGCTTTATTAGCGGAACCTTCGTCTACCAGGGCTAAGTGCTGACGAAACAAATTTTTTGGTTTGAAGACACCTTAAGTGAATATTATTCCATTGATACCTATCGGAAACACGCCCTCTCCAAGAAGTACAGGAGTGTTATAAGCTCTGGCTACTTACCACAATGACAAGGGAGAAGAACTTCACATTTTTGCCCGCGTTTCAGATGGACTTGCCAGAATGAAACATGAACTATAGGCTGCAGGTGCGGATTGCCACTGCTGCGTTGTTTTCTTGCTCAAGGTCTGGCAGTTATTTGATTTCTGCTGATGTTTCTAAGAAAATAATGCACAGTAAAAATAATTCATTCCAGTAACAAACCATACGTGTTCTACATTTTCCTCATTATTTTATAATGAAAGAATCCCCCCGGGCAATTTTAGTGGGGGGGACCTTTGAGATAAAATCGTCGGTGGAGGGAAATCCCTCCCTCCCCCTCGCTATTTCGTACCCTGATGCGATGTACGGCCGCATTCGTTCATTTACAACATAATATGATCAGCCAAACCATCACATTATTCTGTGTCTCCACTGTGTGGCAACGTCGCATTCTTATGGCGCAGTAAAGCGGACTAAGACTTTGGAATAATCTACAATCACCATCACATTTTTCTGATAAAGTAACGTGGAGATGATCGTGAAGGAATTTAGTCATTTTTTCAGGTGGAATATGATAATAGAGAAATATAGTTATGTTCTACTATTTTATCGGGTACTATGAGTTCAGGGCTTATAAGCAGGCATCTACAATCTTGTGAAGCAGGAAGATATGGAATCATACGGCCTAAAAGAGATAATGGGACAGTAGAAGGAAGATAAAAAATTTTACGAACACTCGCGTATGTGTAGGGGTATAATTGAGCCTGTAACATATTTATATATTGTCTAGGATATGATATATATATATTATGGTACCATGGCGAGGAATATGCACATAATTTATTTACATTGGGTTTGGGCAGGAAAATATCTAGAGAAATATTACTTCTGTATTTTGAGTTAGACTGTGGACAAGTAACAGTTATTTATCAGGGAGTTGTAGAATAATTTAAGGCAGTAATTTCGATTTCGTCCGTCTTGTACAACCGAATCCTCAGAGCGACCATACCCTCGTATATGATATTTGTTTATTGTTAATCGGTGGATAGGTGAAGTTCTATTTAAACTGATCGGGAGTCAGTTAGTTTATTTACTTGTGATATACCTATATAAAATTGCTACGCTAGCACAAGTCAAGTGCTTATTAGAGGAATTTGCAGGCAAGGTCACCAAAATTCAAGAGAACCCTGAATAGACTGTAACAGATATTGAAAGATCAATTAGAAAAACATGAAGAGACAGAAAAGAAACGGGAAGAGTAGTAGCTAAAGCGCAATAGGAAAATTGTGAAGGAGTATCGAAGGTCCAACAAGAAGAGCGTGAAGAATTACTGAAGGTACAGCAGGAAAACCGTGAAGAGACAACAATTGTAACAGATAGAATAACAAAGGAGATAGGAAAGGGATCTCGAAGAGTCGCAGAGGAGCCAGGAAGAAGTAATTCCAGAAACCTTCCGTAATATAACTACACACGTAAAGGATGAAATAATGATCATACGAAATGAGGTTACGAGTAAAATTAAAGCAAACAATCAGAACATGATTGAGAAACTGAACACGCTGAAGGAAGAGCTGAAACAGAATGCTAACCAGGTGCAGGCTCAAGTTAACAAGCACATCCAGATATTAAGAGAAGAAATGGAATAGTTTCATGAAGTTTACAAGAATGGCAGAAACAGATAAGAAAAATAACCCAAGAAACTGAAATTTCGAACTCATAACAGACGAGGCAGAAAAGAACAAGGATGAAATGATTAGGAAGGTTAAAGCAATTTCAGGAGATGTGCAGCAGATACAACGATAGTTGAAAGAGCTGAAAATTGATAATGAAGCCTCGAAGGTGATTATGACATAACTGAATGAAAATCAGTGGCAGACGGAAAGTCATATCACAGACAGAATACTAACGCCAAAAATATTCCAAGAAGGGAATTACGGTGGAATTGAAGGCATGACATTATCGACTTCAGAAGGTCCGAAGATCAACGACGTCATCAAGAATCACGAGGACCGACTAAAATATTTGGAAGTGGACTGGAAATGAAGCCGAAAATTCATAAGGGAGATCGAAGAGTATTTATGTGAAACTAAGTTTCTAAACGACTGACGATTGAAAGTAGTGGAACGACATTTAGAATGAGCCGCAAATGTATGGTTTCAGGCCTCTCACTATTGCTTTACGGACTTTGAGGAATTTAAGACAGCATTCGTAAGCAAATTTTGGAGCGTGGGTACACAGCAGAATTAAGGCTGGAACTATACACAAAAAGCTTCCAATTGGAGAACAGACGAGTTATGCGGACTACTTTACGTATCAACTTCACGGAATGTAGGAACTATACTCGCCGTATTGCCTCTTTTGAAGCCTCGTTAATGGCCATACATTCAGTCTCCGTTGTGGACAATGCCGCATGTCAAAATATTGTCTTTCTACAACGTTTCGATGCGTAGTATACGTGAAGTGTTCACCTTCACGCACTAATTTCTTCTCAGAGGACATTTGATTAAACGTTTAACTCAACATCGTCAATTGTGCACAATACTATATTTCCATACGTCTATTTTTCAATGTAGTTTATCACTACTCATTTTAAAACTTTCCAAAGGCATATCCTTGGTCCATAACCTGTTATAAAGGCACGGTTTATATTAGAACAACTATATTTATTACAGAAGTAAATAACAGCTTGATAGGGTGAAATAATAATCATGGAGGTTATAATCATGACGTGTCAGAATGGAAGAAAAGCATAGTACGTAAGTGGCGCTAGTTGAAGGTGGTTAAGCCAGAGTCATGTGAATATATATAAATATTCTCAACAATGCATATATTTATTTGACGTATATATGGGTCAGTAAAAAATTTAGCGTTCTAAGTGAATTAGGTCAGAAATTTGAATCAGAAGGAGAAGAAGAGTCCATTGTGAAGAAGGAATCCATATTACCGGGGGAAAAGCGAGTAAATAATTCCAGCACAACAACGGAGAAGATCATTATGGTCGTCTCTGACAGTCGTGGAAGTATGTATCATGACGTTATATCAGGAGTTTTAAGAAAGTTAACTTGAGTGAGTGAAGCTCATTGCTCTGTAATGTGTGTCTACACCAGAGATGCTCAGCTGGGCGCCCGGTGAGGTTGGCCCAGTGCGGCCGGGTTCAAGACTGACGGTTTGACAGGGTGCGTCGCGAGGTTGCAGCAATTAGAAAATGCAAGTGTTACATAGAGGATGTTTGGCACACTGGTCATGCGTAGCCTGTAAGCAATAGCAAGTACACAAAGCTAAGAAGAAATACTTGAATAAACTTTTGTTGAGGAATTAGTGCGCAGATGTGAGCCGCAATACGCAATAAATAACTTCTACCTGATAGGGTAACTTGCCCGTAATTATGAGATATACGGGACAGGCTATAAGCCTGGATAGAAGGAATTCACTCTTGATTTCTGAGTTTTATGTTAATGTAGGAGCGACGGAAGTGTCCAAGACATCATATTAATTGTGTGCGTAAATTGCAGTTACCGACGATACGTGAATCTACAAGAGCTGATTAAGCTCGAGATCTTCCCACAAACCAGGCTCTAAAGCAGACGGCAACACGAATGAAACATACCACGCAACTTTTTTTGCTATGGGCTTTACGTCTCACCGATACAGATAGGTCTTATGGCGACGATGGGATAGGAAAGGCCTAGGAGTTGGAAGGAAGCGGCCGTGGCCTTAAATAAGGTACAGCCCCAGCATTTGGCTGATGTGAAAATACCACGCAACTGAACCGAGGACTTGCAGCCCAAGACGACGTTTGCGAAGTAATGCGTTAAATTTATGTAACTTGTCCAGATGGAGAAATCATGTGGTCGAAATGTAACCGTTACGTCTGAACATATTTTTTAGCATGAGAGGGGAACAGTTAATTTTCGCAGCTTGCTTTGTAAATAAATGTTCATTATGTCTTAATGGCAATTATGCAAATATGTTTACGACTAATTCATGTGTTTTCCAGTGTTACTAGCTTTCGATTAATTATATATGATTACTAAAGTATGACATGAATGCTGTCAAATTTGACTTGTAGTAAGCAATGGTTGGATTATAGATGGAGCATTTCTCGGTGTGTACACCTGATGGTTGTTCGAGGCATGACTCTGTTCTTACGTTCAGGCCAATAACAGTGCCTGTTCTCGATTCAGGGATGATGGCTATCATGTTGATAGGCCTTCGGCTACATGTTTCCGAGACGCAATGGACTTCTTCGTGACTAAATGAAACCTTATACTCTTAAAGGGTCAACATGAAAATGGTGCTTCGAATTACGCAGTGATTCACCGTACGGAAAAGAACTCAAAACATGAACAAGTGTTTCATACTCACTGTAGCATTAACGATTGTGCTTATCGTTTAGAGACCTCCCACGTACGGTCCTAACTATTCCCAACTACTCAGGTGACATCTTTCTCTTTGCGTGGGAGGGAGCATCAGGATTTAAATTTTCTTTCCCCCAACTCTTTTCTAGCTTTACGAACGGTAACGTGCCCGATATCCACGGCAATACTTTCTATATTAACCTCCAAGCAAATTTGATGCATGCAGGTTAAAGCTTCGAGAGCTAAATTACGAGTTTGGTTGATGTACTTATTGGATGTTGAAAGCATCTTTAGACAGGTATTGATATATGTTGATGAAATGCTTCCCATATCGCCTTAAACACACCTAGACCCTTGTATTTTCTGTTCGAGTATAGCGTAACATCGAGAGTGTCACCAGCGATAGCAGTCTCTTTGAGGAAGCTTTTGTTCATAATATCGATGTCTCGAAGAAGTTTTACTAGTATGAATTTAGAAAGTGTAGAAAAGAGTGGCTATATACAACTTAGATGCATGAAGGAATTATATACGGACAGTTTACGTTGTGACTGGAACATGGGCGAAGGTGCTAACGAATCTAATTTAGTTTTGACTTGGTAATCACTCGTTTGGCATGAAAGATAAAATCGTCTTGAATCAATACTCCGAGGCATATCACAGTCTCGTTGGAAAGCCTTGAATTTACTGATGTTGATATTAAGGCATATTTAGCGGAATCATAGAAAGGCTTTTCTTCCGCGAGCATGGTTGCAGAATTAACATCAAGGTGTCATCAGCGAAGACTAGTACGGAAACTTTACGAGGCTATATATTAATGTGTAACCAAACTCTTTAGTAAGTACTCTCTTTCAATTCATCAAGAATATGACTGGTGGACATGTTATACAAATTCGAAGATAGTGGACTCTCTAGCATCACAACTCTTCGGATTCTGGCGATTGGTTTCAATCTGGGTAGAATTGGAACATCGAAGAAGAATTAATAGGTTCGCTAGTTTGGATGGTATAGACAAGCAGTTCAAATTGTTACAGAGTTGATCATGGCCAACGTTATCAAAGGCCCAACGAATGTCAACGAAGACCAAGGAGGCACATTTATTAAGCTGTTTGGCAGATGACAAGGTGGTGCTGAGTATGGGAGAATTGATAAGACTACCAGACGAGCGCGTAGATCCATGCTGCGATTGATTAAGATTTAAGGGTGACGAAGGAACTCAACCATCTGTTCAAAAATAGTTCCCTAAATCTTCTCGGTATAGAGTAGATAGCTATAGGCCTTCAGTTAGATACATCATGCGGGTCACCGCCTTTGTAAATAGGTATTGTTCTCGCCTTAGTAAAACAAACAACAATAACACCTCAAGAGAACATGTGTGTGGTTATGAGGGCTATTATTTCAGAGCAGGTGTCGGCATTGATTACATTTACAAGTACCTTATAAGGCCCGAGGACTGTGTCACCAACCGTCCGGTTAAGGCAGTAGCAACTTTTTCTTCAGTTAAGTTTGTCATGTTCTGCTTCAATGAAATCTGTCTTCTCTGTCACTGGCTTCTGGAACAGGAGAAGAATTCGTGAGAAAATTGGATTAATATAACTGTAATTGTGAACCTCAATAGCGTGTTTACGGGATGATTTCCTCAATGAATGATACAATAATTATTTAGACATTTGTCATTTAGTCTTGCAGAATCCGTGAGGCTGATTGATGCATCATTGCGAGATTCTGAACTTCATGTTCAGCTCACCTGGATTAATAGTCTTTTGGGTTCGCCATTTCACAGTTTTATAAAACAAATTGGCAATTTAAAACCCACGCTTGCGGAAATTTCGGCAGTACCCGTCGACCACGAAAAACATGGCTTTCAGACACCTTTTGCAACCGGCCTGTCTGGTCAGACGCTGCCTTGTTTAGCTCTCAGGGTTTCCTTTCTTTATCCTTTATCAGTACACTGTCACATATTCAAGGGAATATCTCTTTAATGAATGTATGTGGCATACCCTCCAAGGGGGCTTCATTGACCTTCTAAAGGAGAACTCCTTCGTCCTGAGTAGTTGATTACTTTTTGGCTATCAAGACATGGGAAAAATTGGAAGGGGTTCATGTTGAGCAGTGGGCGTGTACATGCTGAATAAGAAGTGAAATATGTACTTATTTGTGAGGTGAAATCTGAAAGTAACAAATTTTTGCTATCTAATGGTTCTAAATCCCCATAATACATCTATGGTGGTCTTCTCCATCCCGAATATATACGATGAAAATACTTCCGTATGCTTCTTCTGTCTCCTCTACTGCTTGTAGTTAAATACTATCGAGCCTCTCAGTTCGTTCATTACATAACTCTTAATACTTGACGACAAATTTGTCATTCTCCCCTATTCATATTCAAACTCTTCATTAATGGCTTTTGTTATGCACTATATCAGTGAACCTTCGAGTTTGTAACATAGCAATGATTTAATGACATGAAGTACTCACTGAAATATTATTGTAAAATTTTCTTTCCCTCTTTCATCATCCTGTTCTCAGCGGCACGTACTACCGCGATCTTCGTGGTAGTAGTAGGATGAAGTGAGAAGAAGCACTTTTGCTTGATATAAGAATACTTAATATGCCACGCGTCGACAACATATCGATATGTGAGAGGGGCGTCATACATCTTCCATTAGGTGCGCTTATGCACGAATCCATTATAGAATTGGCGTCCCTCCATTTATCACAATTCCCTGTGCTCTCTCAGTCACTACGTGCTTTGCGGCAGGCGTTGATTGATGTACGAAGCCTTTGATAGACCTTGAACTGCCCCTTCGATGTCCAAGACTTATCAATACTTTTCACCTAGAAGGGAATGATGAAAACAGGGAAGTTCATATACAGGGTGTAGGAAACATTCCGTCTAATAATCACGGACGGTTGGTTGTAAAAGGACCAGGGTAATCCAAACAAAAGTAGACACTAACAACCTAATTTTCCAGTGTCAGCTAGGAGGAGGGAAGTTACCATGGTTCTATAACCATAATTTATCGGGTAATTTGTCCGACTCGTTGGCTGAACGGTCAGCGTACTGGCCTTCGGTTCAGAAGGTCCCGGGTTCGATTCCCGGACGGGTCGAGGATTTTAACCTTAATTGGTTAATTCTTCCGGCACGGGGGCTGGGTGTATGTGTTGTCTTCATCCTCATTTCATCCTCATCACGACGCGCAGGTCGCCTACGGGAGTCAAATAGAAAGACCTGCACCTGGCGAGCCGAACCCGTCCTGGGATATTCCGTCACTAAAAGCCATACGACATTTCATTTTTCATCGGGTAATCTGATTAGCATTAGTTCGATTATTTCTTTCCAACGACGAAGTCAGTGAACGGAATATTGTAATCACGTAAAACATCAACACCCCGTTTTTTGACGGAGTTCGGCCTTTCATGAAATCTGGACACTAGAGACGTAGGTTTTTCAATACAAGACGTTGTTGTGACGTCTTTCGAGGAATTTGGTCTGTAAAATTTGGCTAAATCATCATTTGGATTTGGGTAAAAATATCGGGTTAGAGGGTACTTTCTTATCCTAATTTTCACTGTCCAGAACCTATTCTTTACTTTCACAACTCAACACATTTTCATTGAATTTTTACTTAGAAGTGCGTTCTCGTGAAGAGTGCAAGGTCTGGAAGAGAGAAAATAGAAACAAAATCTCAACCTTACCGGTAAGTGTTCTGGAAATTTACCGGTATAATTCTGTATTCTTCCCTTATTTGTCTCAAAAACGAACACTTGCAAGTGGCTCATAACTAATTTATAGGAGAAATTACACGAAATAATAATAATAATAATAATAATAATAATAATAATAATAATAATAATAATAATAATAATAATAATAATAATAATAATAATAATAATAATAATAATAATAATCACTTGTGAATCTGTCCACAGACAGGTTTCAACTTAACTATTCTCTCCAGCGTTTCCGGTACTGAACAAGTCTTTAAAGCTCTTCGTAATTCCTGCACATTTTAAGATCAGTCAATATACCAAATTTCCTTCTTCCTCTTCCTCTTGCTTCTCGTCTTCCCCTTCCTCTTCTTCCGAATATATTTCCTTCCATTATTCTTGTTAACATGCGTTCTTTCCGAGGAATTTTTCCAATCCAATTTGCTGATGAAATTTAATATAACTGGAAAAGTTTATTTATAAATATTTAATTCAGATGTCGCAGTTAAATTGTTTCTACCAGGACATTTATCAATATTGCACGTGTGTGTCCTTATTCTTCTACTGCTTTTCGCAAACCCTGATGGGGCGTGGGTGCAAACTGCATAGCATATGTGAATATGCATTTCTTTTACTGCCAGATGGATTTAGCGACATTAATACTATGTGGAGGAATGTATTATTGCTTGTTTCTGAGGTCATTGGCTGTGTGGTGTGAATTGTGTGTACGAAGAGGAGATGAATTACCTATACGCGATTGAAACCCGTGAATTGGCTGGGTATCGAAACCGAGACCTTCTGAACCGAAGGCCTCAATGCTGATCCCTCAACCAAGGAGCCGGAAGAACATTACACATCTGGTATTTAGTACTTCTTCTTGGTTGAATCGTACGCCTGTACGGAATGTACAGAAAACAACAGCACAGTTCAACCCCGAAGCAGAACTAAATAACTCTACACACCGTGCAAGCTTCACTTCTAAGATTACACATGTGTATAGAACAGGAATCAGTTGCTTTCCTTGAGAAGGCACAGGTGAGTTTTGATCCTGCCTTTACATCGACAAATTTTTGGTCTGCCAACTACCGGCCATATACAGAAATAGAAGCACACTACACGGGAGCCGCACTATCATTGCAGTACGCGGCTAAAGAGACTCGTTAGCTCACCAGACTTTTAAACCAACAAACTGGTCATGTGTGAAATTGTCATATCGGCCAATTATTTGTGGATGGCATTTTTCCTTTGTTGTGGACTGCGCTGACCTTTCACCAACTAGTCGGAGGACTGAAGTACTGTACTCTTATAATAAGCACAATGTGATCCCAATTCATTTACATTTCTGCCTGTTTTTTATTCATCGTAACGTTATGAATTTCCTTACGTCTGTCTGTTAGGTCATCAGCCCAGAGGCTGGTTGGATCCTAAAATTGCACCAGCAAAGGCAATGCAGTTATAGGAAAACCACAAAAGCCAATGGCAGCATCAAAATGAGACATACTAGGCAAGATGAGGAGTGAGGTAGTTTGTCATATCTTTCCTCACTGAGCCAGAAAGTGCTATTGCAGATCAACTGACTCTATGAGCATCACCTTTCATAACACTCAGACGCACTAGGTATGCTCCGAATGACGTTCCTCAGCACCACCCATACCCAAGCAGCTTCCATATTGTCACAGCCACGGATGAGACTTGGACTTCGGAGAAAAGTTACACTTGGTTACAGCCTGTGCCATTAGATGAATGCGAAAGTACTGTATCCATCAAGAAATGACAGCATGCAGACATTTCTTTATATCAACTGCTATCCACTGTTTCGAAAACGTGATTCAGCGACTTCGACCTTACTTTTATTTTAATGATATGACAACATTATTTATTCTCTCATGCTCAGGGATTGTTAAGTAAGTTCAATGAAGTTCTCAATCTTACGTTCACTTCATTTCCTTCATAACGAAGAAGCTTGTACCTTACATTTACTTTCAGGATCACGTTATACGCTTTTTGAAAGTCATTGTGCTATAAAACGTGTAGCCTGTCCTATGTGTAATTTATGTTTTTAGAATTTTCCATAAATGGTATATGTGAGTATTTATGGAAAACAGATCAATGTAGTTCAGGTAGAGGAGGTAACTAATATTAACGAAGTACTAAAATGTAAAAGTATCTGGAATTGACAAGATTTATCGTGATATATTAAATGCAACGGGTTGGGATACAGTATCATATCTAAAATACTTATTTTAATACTATTGGCATAAACGAGCTATAAGAAATGAAAGGAAAGCTTTGTAGTTGCACAACTGTATAAAGGAAAATGTGATAAGCATAAAGAGGAGATAATTACAGTCCACTTGACATGTGTTGATTGCAAGAACTGGGAAAGCGTACTTTCTTATTATATTAACACTGAATTAGGCGCATCCTAAAAATATCAGTGGTCACATCGTATCTGAGGGACACATAAGCTAAATTCAGTCCATCTACACACACCCAATGATTTGTGGAAGACAGAATCCTACATAAAATGCACTTTAAGGTTTATTTGAAATATTGAGAAAGGACACTGGCACATTTTAAACAATTGAAATTATCCTAATGTTACTGATTAGACAAACAACTCACTGAGCACAATAGAGTTTTAAAATCTTCATCTTTATTTTTAGTGTCAAAAGATCTCAAGCCGCAAACACTAGTACAAATTTACCACAAATAAAACGCATTAGAGATAAACATGAAACTTTACTCGCCTTGTATATGTGGAATAAATCTGACAGCAGTTCGTGACATTTGTATGTTCACAACACTACTAGATGTCACTACTTCCGAGACAGGAAGCTGAGGAAGGAGATGGGCTTCCAGCCTCAAGCAAGCTCAGATTACAGCAAATACCACCACCTCGTGTGTCTCTGAAAACACGCGACTAATGCAGTGTCAAACATTTGTGTGAAATTATTAATTGGTTTCATAGAAAACAGTTCGGGATCAGGAAAGGTTAGTCCCGTGAGGCTGAACTTGCAGGATTCCTACTTTGAGAAGCTCAAATTGACTGTATCACTATTGACCTTCCATTGGAGACTAATGACGAAACTGAGGGCGTTTGAACGAGAGGAAAGAGTGATTGAATGGGTGTCTAAATTTCTAGGAAGTAGAATTCATATAATTAGAGAAAATGAACCATTTTATGATATAAAGTGATTACGGCGTGTTCAGGAAGCAGCAAGCATTATTTGACCGCTGTTTGCTTAAAAATTTAAATTATATCGAGAAAAAACTGGAATCATGAATGAAATACTTTGCGGCAGAGCATAAATGAAATGGAGTATGGCTTTTAGTCCCGGGAGCGTCCGAGGACATGTTCGGCTCTCCAGGTGCAGGTCTTTTGATTTGACACCCGTAGGCGACCTGCGCATCATGATGAGGATGAAATTATGAAGAAGACACATACACCAAGTCCCCGTGTCAGCGAAATTAACCAATGATGGTTAAAATTTCCGACCCTGCCGGGAATGGAACCTGGGGCCACTGTGACCAAAGGCCAGCACGCAAACCATTTAGCCATGGATCCCGACAGAACATAAATAATACACAGAATTAAGAGCGACTATAAAACGATGTCAGAAAAGTGGTGTGATAGACAGAAGAAAATGGTATGATGGTAAACGGGGTGAAAACTCTATTTATAAGTTTTCCCAGCAGAAAGAGTTCTCTCCGTTCTAAACATGTACTCTGTTCATTGACTGAATATACCTCATAGGGTAAACTGCAAGTACCAAGATGTTAATCACTTATCAATGTTGAAAGGAGACGTTAGATCTCTTCATGTGGTAAAAATGAAATGACGTATGACTTTTAGAGCCGGGAGTGTCCGAGGACATGTCCGGTTTGCCAGGTGCAGGTCTTTTGATTTGACGCCTGCACTCGACCTGCGCATCCCGATAAAGATTAAAAATAATGATGATGACGACACACACACCCAGCCCCCGTGCCAGCGGAATTAACCAATGATGGTTAAAATTCCCGTCCCTGCTGGGAATCGACCCGGGACTCATGTGACCAAAGGCTAGCACGCTAAGGGTTTAGCCATGGAGTCGGACTCTCCATACGGTTATGACGCTATTTAGGGGCTGTTGTAAGGATATGTAAGTCACTGGTAAGGCGACAACTGGAGTATGGTTTCAAAACATTGGACCTTCACAAGGATTACTCGTTTCGCGAACTGGAAGTGATCCTAAGGAAAGCAGCACTATTTTACTATGGTGTTTTCAGAAAAAAAGAATGTATTGTTACAATAATATTGCAAACATTGAACTAGGTAGACCTAGGAGTAAGAAGACAATTTTCTCGACTATTCTGTATGTTCCGAGCTGTCAGGAGGATATGGCTCTGAATGATATTTGTAGACGAGAAAGCTTTGAGATTTTAAAAATAGGAAAGCATAAAGATAATTTGAAATTAAGGGGGCAAACTGGAGAAAATGTCGTTTATAGGGAGATGAATTAGGATATGGAATAATTTACTGAGGTTGATGTTCAAAAAAAATTCCAACTTCTCTGAAACAAAGTATAAGTCTATGTAAATAACTGTTATAGAATCTACCACCTGGAAAACAGAACTAAATTCACATCAGTTCTGCTTGATTGATTGTTAGACTGATTGTTTGACTGACTGCTGGTTAATGTTGATTAATTATTTACTAATCCATTCATTTCCTTGCTCGTCCGACATTCAGAAAATACGAGGAAGTCAATCAATACTGATCTGCATTTAGGGCAGTCGCTCAGGTGGCAGATTCCCTATCTGTTGTTTTCCTAGCCTTTTCTTAAATGAATTCAATGGCATTGGAAATTTATTGAACATATCCCTTTGTAATTTATTCCAATCTCTAATTCTCCTTCCTTTAAATGAATATTTGCCCCAATTTGTCCTCTTGTATTCCAACTTTATATTCATATTGTGATCTATCCTACTTTTAAAGACGCCACTCAAACTTATTCGTCTACAGTATCTGGGACATATAATGCGCAACACAGATAGATACAACCTACTCCAAAAAATACTCCAGGGGAAAATCAACAGCAAAAGAGGTCCTGGAAGAAGAAGAATATCTTGGCTTGACAATCTTAGAGGCTGGTGCAATGTCATCAGTTGAACTGTTCCGCTCTGCCGCAAACAAATCGAAAATAGCCGTCATGATCGCCAACATCCGAAACGGATAGGCACCGAAAGAAGAAGAAGAATGTCATTCCACGCCATTTTCCGCTGACAGCTCGGAACATACCACTCAGTCGAGCAGCTCGTCTCCTTTCTTCTAGTTCTTCCCAGCCCAAACTTTGCAACATTTCTGTAACGCTATTTTTTTTGTCGGAAATCACCCAGAAAAATCGAGCTGCTTTTTTTTTTCCAGTTCTTGAACCAAGTAATCCTGGTGAGGGTCCCATACACTGGAACCATACTGTAGTTGGGGTCGTACCAGAGACGTATAAGCCCTCTCCTTTACATCCTTACTACAACCCTTAAACACCCTCATAACCATGTGCAGAGATCTGTATCATTTATTTACAATCCCATTTATGTGATTATCCCAGTGAAGATCCTTCTTACATTAACACTCAGATACATACAATGATCCCCAAAAGGAACTTTGACCCCATCAACGTAGTAATTAAAACTGAGAGGACTTTCCGTATTTGTAAAATTCACAACCTGACTTTTAATCCCGTTTATCATCATACCATTGCCTGGTGTCCATCTCACAACATTATCGAGGTCATTTTGCAGTTGCTCACAATCTTGTAACTTATTTATTACTCTATAGAGAATAACATCATCCGCGAAAAGCCTTACCTCCGATTCCACTCCTTTACTCAAATCATTTATATATCTAAGAAAACATGAAGGTCCAATAATACTGCCTTGAGGAATTCCCCTCTTAATTATTACAGGGTCAGATAAAGCTTCGCCAACTCTAATTCTCGGAGATTTATTTTCTAGAAATATAGCAACCCATTCAGATACTCCTTTGTCTAGGCCAATTGCACTCATTTCCTGATAGATGCAGAAGCCACTGCCTCCTCCCTTATCTCCCTCCAATGACCCTGTTCCAGCTGTATTTTCCTATCCTCTTCATATTTCTTTCCTGCCTTTTCCCTTCCTCCTACTTCCATACATTTCAGCAACAGTTCCCTGTTCCTCATTTCCCTCTGTTGCTCTACCTGGAGTGGCTCGTACCAATTTCTCACAGACACCTGTCCTGAGTTCTGATCCTGAATAGAGCCGTTAGCTTGCAATCTCCTTCCCCTTAGAACATTAGACCATCTGTCTTCTACAGTTCGCCCCTTTCCTTCCCCTCCTCTTAGAACATTAGACCATCTGTCTTCTACAGTTCGCCCCTTTCCTTCCGCTCCCTCTTGTACACCTATTGTAACCTGTACATTGTTTGAGGGAGTCCTATCTTCCTTCCTGTCTTCTGTGAGAATCGTAATTATGTCCCTCAAACTCTCCAACTCCTCCCTGATACCCCTCAATGCCTCGCCACACCCACTGTTCCTACACTTGCACTCTTTAGCCATTCTTTACAGAAAAATTGAAAAGAAGTAAAATAAAATAACGTGTTCAAAAGAAATGAACGAAGGAAATTTTGTCTAGGTTAGTACTCAAAGATCACACGACAATTACGTAATTAATATACAGTAATACACTACACTATCCACTATAATACTACTTAGTCGTATTGTATCTTTATCCTACAACACCTTAACAGATAACAACTACTGTTAATTACTGAATACTTAATGAATACAAAAAATTACACAATTCTGTACTGCAGTAAAGCCTGTCCTAATTACAACAACAGAATTTTAGTAAGATAGTTTCTACAGATACATCTACTATACTACACAAAATGTTTACAATAATAAACTAAGCACGCCTATTTCTAATAAGATATTACTCGTATACTACTGTACAGTACACTACAATAATTTTAAACTACGTCCAGACGTATCCTAATTACAATATCGGTATCGTATGTCACTACTAAGTACAAACAGAAATTGAAATTGCAAGTTTGAAATTTGCACGAACTACTGTACTCAAAGATTACCAATAAAGCTAAATGCTTAGGCAGATTATTATTAGTACTATGCTCTAATAGATACACACACAAAGATACACACGAATATAGCAGGTAAGATACTGTACTATCCAAATATACCGTATTTGCACTACAATTCTAAACTGAATATTCAAAACCATTTGTTAACTTATTTTACTGTGAAGAAAAGTTTCATCTTCCTGTTGGCCTAGTCTCCTGATTATCATGAAGAATTCAGATTCACGTACGTAGCACTTGTACACATAACTTACTGCGCAGATCGTGATACAAACGCAAACTGAACTGTGAGTACTTAGCACGCATTTTATGATACTCCTTGAGTTTGAAATGTTTATTACATCTTCTGTGAACCAACATGGATATCGTATACCTTTATAAAAGGTTTTCTTAGGCACGTTTTGATCTGTAATATTATTAACGGATAGTTTGTACGCTAATCTAGAGGAAATGTTCAGTACACTGTGATTGCGTATGTATGTGGATAGGAGTAAATATCCACAAATTTTAATATACCTGTAAAATGTTGCTTAGTGTAATTAAAATCGGAATTTCTAAGTTAATAGGGGAACAAATCATTCATGAAAGCTGCAATCGTCTACATACAGTAACATAGAAATTCCCATTGATCTTGGTGGAGGGAATAAACTGCTATCATGAAGTGTATGTATTACACAAATAACATAATATGTTTAATATGTAATAAAATATATGATTGACATTGATCCTTCTGTATACTAGTTAGATAATCATAGGAATACACATCAATGTATAAAGCACTTGTTAGTTGGTTATGTCCTAGCCTTCAAAATTGAAGCAGTGACTAATGGGTAATTGAAGTGAGGTGGCTTCCTTTTTTGCTAGTGGTTTTAGGTCAGAAAGAGCAGCCAGCCGTAAAACATACCATGAATTATTATCTCACCACATCTACAACCTTGTATCAAAAATTGGGACCAAGGGGTAGATATTAATACTTATGGTGGTTTAACGTCGCACTAACAGCGACGCAAGAATAGGAAAGGGTTAGGATGGGGAAGGAAGTGGTCGTGTCCTTAATTAAATTATAGCCTCAGCATTTTCTTGGTGTTAAAATGGGACATTCCATAAAAAACATTTTCAGGGCTGCTATCGGTGGGATTAGGACCGATGGAATGGCTTTCAAAACTTCCGGAATCGTGTGCATGAAGTAGTAATAATGAAATGCTACAACTGTACATTGGAAAAATATTTACCGTCCCCAACTAGGATAGAGGCCAATGATCGAACATCCTCAGCCGGAATTTACTAGTGGTAGGGTGGTCAGTTCCTTTCTACTCCTCCCTAGGCAACAGTAAGTGAGCTACCAATCCAAATGGCAACCAAGCTTAATGATTCTTAACTTCAGAAATCAGACAGAATATGGATTTTCAATATGGATACTCTGTTAAAAGTTAGCTAAAATACGAGATCTAAAGTTGATTATCAATTAGATCAGCTTATGTAGTTCAGAATGGATAGGTCAACTATTCATTCCTTAGAAGAAATACCGTAACTCATATTTAATCTCCTATAACTTACGTTGATCACTGCACGAACAAGTAGCTGATGTTATATCTGATGAATTCAGAATCCAGTTCGATATTCCACGTGCCACTTCATTATTGGAAATGTTTTGGAGCACTTTCACGAAGGCAATATACAGAACTAAGTGGTTACAGGAAGAAGCTGAGTGCGTATTTCAACCTAATATTTAGAAATCTGAAACGTAATATCCAGGGAAGGTTAAGTAAACCACAAACAAGATTAAAGGAAAGGAATATTGGATATAAATGGAAGATATAGAATACTAATTCGTATACACAGTATATATCAGAAGATGTACATGGAAGATAATGGAGTAGAGGGAAATATATTTCAATAATAATATTTTAGTCAGTGTACGAGGAAATAAAAAACCTTTTAAAGGCAAATATAGGTTTACATTCAGAGTACATTACAAACCAACCTCACGATTTAATCTGATTTTGTTACCCAATTATGTACGACCAGCTTTGTCTCATTCTTGATTTCTCCCAAATGAATTTTTTGAATGATCCTGGCTATTCTGGTAGAATAATACAGAATTCTGTCAATACTTCAGACATATTTTTGAAATATATATTTGTGACTGAAATTTGTAAGTGTAGCAGTGACTATTTACAAACAAACACCTGACTCCTATCCTTCAAAGTAGGCGTTCGTTAGTTTCAATTTCGTTTCTTTGAATTTGCTTCACGTCGCACTGACACAGATAGGATTTAATGGTGACGATGGAATACGAAAGGCCTAGAAGTGAGAAGGAAACGAGGCCTTATATTAATTACAGCCTACTTTTCAAACGAATGGTATTATAGTATCTCACTCACTTTGTTCGCATGTGCACATATCATATGATTATGTGTATCTATTTGTTGTTTGTTCGTAAAAGCAATATATTGCTGTACCCATGCCTTTCACCATTCTTTACTTCTAGTCTTTTTCATAGGATTTTCTCTGCATTAGAGCAGCCGCGGTTTCTTTTGAAAACCAAAGAACGTCTTGCTTATATGAACATTGAATTTCTTCCGAATTATTTGTCTTCGTATTTCAGTTACATATATTATGTAGTATTTGAATCATTTAGTAAATTGCTTTAACAATTGAAAATGTTCACTTTCATGAAGTATTAAAACAGCACCTTATGGAGTGGTCAAAATTCACCCCAATAGTTTTAAGAGAGAGATTAAATGATATGGTGAAGGAGAAAATATACAAAATTAACTGAAGCAGAGAATATTCAGCACATATGAATTTTCTTAAATGAGGAAACATGAAGCAGAAGGGTGGCATGGTTAATCCCTCTTATGTTGGGTCGCTGGTGCAGATATTTGGCCTGCCCTCAACCATTTCCACCACAACCACCCCGCTTTCTTGAATGATACGAATACCCAACCAACGGTATCTAAGTCATCCTGGAATCCTTTCCTTTGTAGAATCATTTAACGAATATATTTCCCCAGAAAATCTTGATCTTTTCTCTTAACGTAGACATACTTTCCAAATCCAGCTTCCCTAACTTTTTGAGAAATATTCACCACGTTGTCTTCTCCTAATCAATTCATTTCTCCCTTTGTCCAACATTGTACATCCAATTGCTAACGCCAGAATTCACATTTCTGTCACGAAATGTTTTTGGTACGTCTCGCTGTTATCTGCCAAGCTTTTGCCCAACATATCATTGATGGTCTCACCTCGGTCTTGTCTACCTTCACATTTAATTATTTTTTTGTATCTTATTGTTGCGCAGTATATCTCATGACTTCCTCCATTTGAACCATCCCGGCCGTACTTTGCTTTTTATTTCCTCTTTCAGTTTACCATTTTTTGTATAACTGTGCCAATATATCTGAATGAACTTGTTGCTTGGACCTCTACTCCAGCCTACTCCAGCTCCCTTCAGGTTCAGTAACTCTGTCTAACGTCGGCTATCTTTATTCGTCAGCTCTCTAGTGCTTATACCTCCTACCATTTATCTGCAAGTTACTTCGTCTCTACACTCAGGAATATATAATCACCGAGCATCATGGACCATGGAGCCTCAGTCCTGACTCTTTTTGTCAACACGTGCATGATAAGCACAAATAGTAATTGACTGAGCAGGGAACCTTGATGTATACTTACGGTAACAGGAAAGGATATACATCTGGATTCCTTGCATTTGTCTTGGAACAGGCTCACATACTTTTCAAGTACAAGTCTCTGCCCTAGGCATGTCCACACTGCTAGCCTTGGTACCCCTGTCAAACGCTTTTTCCAGATCAATGAAGACCGTCGACAAGCGCTTGTTGCCTTCCGTGTACTTTTTCACTGGTTGTCTCAGGGCCAATATTGCATCTATAGCTCCTCTGCCAAGAATGAAACCAAACTGCTACTTGTTAATCACCACTTCCTGTCTCTGTCACTTCTCAATCACTCTCTTCCATAATTTCACGGTATGGTTCATTAGTTTAATTCCTCTGCAGTTTTCTATTATATAGGAATCAGCACACTCTTCTTCCGTTACTTTGACAATTCTTCGCCCTCTAGTATGCTGTTGAATAGGTCTCTGACCAAATCACTCCCGCATTTGCCAGAGCTCTCCACGCTTCCACCCGTACATTATCCGGTCCAACGCCCTTTCTTTTCTTCATTTTGTGTAATGCCTTCTGCATCTTTAGTGATATTTTGCACCATTCCTATAGATGCCTCACCTTCATTTCTCATTGTTTCTGCTATTTGTAATTCATAAATTTTCTAAAAGATTCCCACCAACTTTTTAGAATTTCAGGGACATTCTTCAGCAGTCTACTATCTTCTGTTTTAATACCTCTTGTCTGATGTATATATTGATTGCTATTCACCCTCTCTCCTGCAGTTTCAGGCCCTTCCTCGGTATCAAGGACTTCATTTAAATATCAACAAATACCTGTGAATTAGTTATCGACACTGTGTCATCTCTTGATTTTACCCACTCAAGTATAAAGGCCTGGTCTCTCATTAGAAAGCTTGACTCATCAAAGCCAGCTGGTGGACAGAAGCTGAGTGTTAACATAAACGATCTAGCCAAACACATGATCTCTATCTCAAAGTTCAATAGAGATAAACAAGTTGTAAGGGAAATCCGGTCAGCACTGAAACATAAAAAGCAATTAGCAAAACAACAATCATCCCAATTCTCTTGCCCTTTCTCAAGAGAGGAAACCCTAGAAGGCATCAAGAACATAAAATCCTGGAAAGCAGCCGGTATAGACGGCATCTACCCAGAATTCCTACAACATCTTGGACCTGCAACAATCACTTGGCTCACCAAATTCTTCTCCAATATTTTGGAGACAGGTAACCTTCCTTCATTATTCAAGAAGACCAAAGTAATATCGATCTTGAAACCCAAAAAGGACCCTCTGAGAATGGAAAGCTACAGACCCATTGCACTGCTAAGTGTTACTCTAAAGCTCCTGGAAAGACTAATATACAATAGGATCTCAGAAACCATCAATAATCTCCTTCCCACAGAACAAGCTGGCTTCAGACCTGGAAGAAATTGCGCTGACCAAATTTTTGCTTTGACTTCTCATATTGAAAATGGATTTGAGAATCGGAAGATTAGTATGGCTGTCTTCTTAGACTTATCAGCAGCCTATGATACTGTTTGGCGAGAAGGGCTTCTGCTAAAACTTATCTCTGCCATCCCCTGTGTCAGGCTTACAAATCTCATTGGCAATATGATTAGCAACAGAAACTTTCAGATCTTCTCGGATGATGCAGTAAGCAAAATCTACAAACTGAATGATGGACTTCCACAAGGATCTGTTCTGGCACCCTTACTTTTCAACCTCTATACTGCTGACTTACCAGCAACTAAGTCCAGGAAATTTATTTACGCAGATGATATACTACTGGTTAGTCAAACACCAAGTTTTCCAGAAGCTGAACAAATACTTACAGCAGATCTAAAAAAGCTAGACACATATTTCCAAAAATGGTGTCTTCGTCCAAACCTCCAAAAGACTGTTGTATCTGTGTTCCATCTCAGAAATAAATTTGCCAATTACAAACCTTCAATAACAATCAGAAATCAATCCTTACAGCATTGTCTCTTCCCAAAATATTTAGGAGTCACATTAGACAGATCCCTAACATATAAACATCATATTAACAACACAGCCGCCAAGATTAAAAGTCGGAATAATATCCTTCAAAAATTAGCCGGCACCTCTTGGGGCGCAAACAACCAAGTGTTGAGATCTACTGCTCTAGCCCTTTGCTATTCAGTTGCCGAATACTGCGCTTCAACTTGGCTGAACAGTGCTCATACTGCGAAGATTGATGCTCAACTAAATCAAGCAATGCGCATTATAACTGGTTGCATTCGCTCTACAAACGTGGCCTGGCTGCCTACACTCAGCAATATTCCACCGCCTTGCTTAAGAAGGTCTGAAGCTCTTCTAAAATTGTGGAAGAAGATCAGCCAGGACTCCAACCTCCCCGTTCATCAAGATATTAATCAATTTGCCTCTCCACGACTTAAGTCTAGATCTCCATCCTGGCGCGCTGCACTTACACTGGAAGAATCTGGGTTCTCCACCACGAACGCCTGGTTACATCAATGGCAACAGTCTTCTGTTCCCAATCAACATCTTGTGACCCTACCTCATGTTCAACCTCCCGGATTCCATCTACCCAGACGTCAATGGAGGACTCTAAACAGGATTAGAGTCAATCAAGGAAGATGCGGCTATACTCTTCATAAATGGGGCTGGCAGAAGTCTCCTGGGTGTGATTGTGGAGCTACCTCACAGACCATCCACCATGTAATTGTCGAGTGTCCACAGAGAGCATTTCAAGGTCCTTTGGAGGACATTCATAACGCAACTGAGGAGGCCTTAAAATGGATCAAAGGGCTTGATTTGGAACTATAGGCTTCTGTTTGTATATATTGTGTATATATTGCATACTTATTTATATAATCTTTCTGTGTACATCATACGATAAATAAATAAATAAATAAAGTTATGCAAAACTGGATTCCACTCAGGCAAATTCATATTCCAATTTATCTTCGCCTCCTTCTTGTCCTTGACACATTTCTGTACCTCTTCACTCCACCAACATTTTTCCTTGTCAAATTAATATTTTCTGGTAGTCTGTCTGAGGACCTCATCACCTGCGTCTCGCGAAACACCAACTGCATTTTCTCATTCATCTTTTTTCAGTTACAACTGTGAAATGAAGATGTGCTCTGATCTACTCCACACATTCCTTCCTCAAGTTAGGTTGTTTCAGTTTCCACCATTTTGCTTTAGGGATAGCTCTTCTTCGTCTAGGCCTGGTGATGTGCCAACTCACTGTGCAAATGTTTGGTCTATGTTGGGGTGCTACTACCTTCCCTGCTAGCACTTTGCAGTCGCTCACTTCTTTTAACACCTATCTTCTGCAAAGTATGTAATCGACATTCCGCCACATTTATATGTCAAACACTGGTTTAGAGGTTTGCGGAAATAAGCGTTCTTTTAGTCCCCACCACAAAGTCTGTAATGCTTTCCCCTCAATTGTTCCTCTGTCCAAATCCACACTTTTCCTGTACACTTTCATTTCCTGTTTTATTTTCTCCCACATGTACATTGAAGTCGCCAACGTATATCGTATCATTAATCTGAATTAAAATGGCTAACTGATAAAGGATAGGAAAAGGTAGCTCGTCAACGCCTTTTTCACACTTATCTTGACCGAATACTAAATCAGACTATCCATCCCACTCTCCCCAAAGAAGTAACTGTAAAAACACTTGAATAGGCATATTACCTTTCACTTTTGTCCCTATTTTAAGTGCAGGATTATATGGATGCAAAGATTACTGCCGTATGGGATGATTATTCGTACATAAATTTCGACAATGGAAATTTAAAGTTCAAGCTTGAGTGAATTTGGTAATCGAAAGTTGTAGTGACAAAGGTATATCATGAAGGAGTTGTGTCTCTGTATTCTGAACGAGCCCTTTCCAATTCAAATCAATTCAGTTTAATTCAATTTAGTTCACTTGTTTCTTGTGGTATAAGAAACGTTTTCCTTACCAGTTAACACTGTACTTCCTAGTGTTTGTTGGATATTCAGTTCCTCCTTCAGTATCACCATATTTCACACGTATGCTATAAATATAATAAATAGGATGATTTTAGTGATGTTCGCTTTCTCACGTAAATAAACACAGTATTGTGCGACATGTGATATGATATGAATTATAGACATAAATAACATAGGCTTACATTCAAGAATAAATAATTAGGATATGCTTCCCTTCAATATTTTACTTTTCGCACACAAACATTGTAATAAGCTTGAAAAGGCGAATGTCACCAAAGGTATTTATTAGTCACATTTATAACATACATTTATGCGAAAACATGGTTATATTACAGGGAGAACCAAACATATTTTCATGACTGACTTAGCATTGTGATATTTCCTCAAAGTGTATGAAGCGACCCGACTAATAAATGATTGGACCGGGAAGTAAAAGTTTTCTGAGAAACTCAAAGATCCCTGCATATCATTGTCTTTGACGTTGGATTCCTTATTCTTTCCTTGTGCATAACTTCACGTGTGTAGAGTGTATATACTTATTTCCATTCATGAATTATCTGCACTCAATTTGTTTAAGTAAAGCGTTGATCTGTAGAAGGTACTCATTAAGAGGACCTGATAATGGAGTATTTGCCAACTTGAGTCCACTTGAATGGAATTTTTTTATCATTCGATTTAGCAGCTGGCAGCTGACACACAATCGGAGTGCCTTATGCTCAACCAGAATAAATCAGCCTAGTGGAGCTGGCATTTGTGAAGTCTCTTACTGCGGAGTCCGCGTCAGGCGCACTTGTTCACTGATCAATCACCCCAGTTGATTATCCACACCAGATAAAAATAGAACTCAAAGCTTCAGCTCACTATAAATTAATGATCAATATAAATACATTTTCACACACATGTGCTGTCGTTCGTTAAAATTATTACCAATCCATTTCCAGCAATCCCATCACATTACTCTTGCAGAAATTGAGTTGTATAGTGTAAAGTATCAGAAAACGTCAACTCCGATTGGCCATTACTTACAAAAAGCAGCCAATACCAACATGGTTAACAATTTACTGAGCAGGCACGATGAGTGAAAATAATGTTAGATGATGAATCACGCACCACCAGTGCTCAGTCACCATGTTGCTTTGATTTCGAGGTGGAGGTGCAGGATGCCTGAGATATTTGTTAATGCTTGTTGTTTAAAGGGACCTTATATCTTCGTCATCTTCCCCCGTATGGTATTTGAGGACACATTAGAGACAGTATTAAAAACAAATACATCTGACGTACAAGGATATTTCTTACGAACTTCTTCCCTTCGAACCACCGGGAAGGGATATATTAACTTCTGAAAAATTAACTGATTAAGAACAATGTATAATGTGGTTGGGATAAATGAGTCCTAGTAAGATTATTTAATTTGCCTTTAAATGTGTTTAAAATCACATTTTCATTAAAAACTAACAACTGTTTTAAAGTTGCACCAAAATATTTATTTTCGTCATTTTCACTGATAGTTGTAAGTGTGCCACTGACCGTCCAGATACTTCCAGATTCAAGTCTCCCATTATTTATGATAACAAGGAAGATTGTAAAGTATAGCTATTAGGCAACACCTTATGGTTTATAGGAGAGTCATGTGGGAGTTTTAAAAGAGTAAATATATCAATGGAAATTAGTATATAAAAATATGAACAGTCTATGGAATTGATATAAAGCAGTGTTATTGAAGAGAGTGAAAACAGGTATGTAGGGATGAAGGCGGTAAGGAGTGGTAACGACCCACTATGTTATAACGGAGAAATAAATAGAATAAGAAGAAGGTGCAGGTCGGAAAAACACAGAGTTTTGAATGATTGTGGAAGTTCTGAGATGCCGAAGGAACTTACTAAATACTTGAGTTTAGCAAAAGTTTCCACTAAGAATAACATGATGGCGAAGA
Source organism: Anabrus simplex (assembly GCF_040414725.1). NCBI lineage: Eukaryota > Metazoa > Arthropoda > Insecta > Orthoptera > Tettigoniidae > Anabrus > Anabrus simplex. The sequence continues at coordinate 1,264,696,978 of NC_090265.1, read as the reverse complement.
AAATTGGCAGTCATTTGAATTTCAGGGAGAAACGGAATGATACGTATAGATGTTTTATAGCAGAGGCAGATTCCAGAAAGGATATTCCAGTGACCATTAAATGGACAAATTGAGGGTACATGTATGTTAACATGGTTGGGTATAAGGGTAATGTGCAGGTTGAGAAGTTGACTAATGCCGGTCAAACAGAGCGAGTAGGTCACTCAGTTATGGTCTCCTAGCTGTGAGTTAGTGCTCGGGAGATAGTGAGTTCGAATCCCATCAGCAGCAGCCCTGAAAAGGCTTTTCCATGGATTCCCTTGTTCACATCAGGCAAATGCTGGGACTGTACATTAATTAAGTCCACGGTCACTACTACTAAATCCTAGCCTTTTCCCATCCTTGAGTTGCTGTAATTGTTGAGATGTGTTAATGAGACCTGACACTATTAGCAAAACAATTACTGGCCAAGTACTGAAATGTACTTACGGCACTAAAGATATTTACAAAATATACAAAGGTTGAAAGATAGAAAATCAGCTGGGACTGATAAAATATCTGGGGATGTCCCAAATAGAATGGGTGGAAATAAAGCAATATATACTGTACCTTACCTAATGTCCTCTTCTTTCGCATGGTTGGTCAGTCGGTAGAGCGGTGGTCTGTCCGGAAGATGGATCTAACAAATATCTAAAATTGAAGTAGGAGAGGTGCCAAAAAACTATACAAGAATGAGAATCAAAGATGAGGGATGGAAAAGTTTAATCCACGAAAACATAAAATGAAGATAAAATTTCCCCCCAAAAAACATAAAAGAAATCAAGAAACACAACATTTTTCTAACAAAGTAGCCCTGAAAGTTGCGGAACTCTGTCCGAATCATGCGAAAATCTATTATTCTTGGAACCGTAGTAATTAACATAGCGTGAGTTTGTCGAGCAAATACGTCCGAACACTGTGGACATAAATGTCGCCATTTAAATCGTTCAACTACAAGGGATTAGGAATATAAGATTCGCACATTATTTCAACTAATATGACTCCCAATGGTTAGGGAAACAAAAAAACCACTCACTGGATTCAGACCACTGTACTACTCCCAAAATAATCACTGAAGTTAAATATGAGCCCACTCTCATATTCAAGAACTAGCAAGGTACCCGTGCTTCGCTACGGTATTATACTGAAATTTATAATTGAATGCTTATTGTTTTAGATATATAATCCGCCGAAATTCGCGATCTGACACGTTTTCAGCTAGAATCCACCAAAATTCCCGATCTGACTCGTTTTCTATTAGATTACGGCACGTTTCCTCCCATTTTTCAATCTTCCTTTCCAGCAATCGATTTCGTACTTCCCGGATTAGGCTCAGGTATTCTTCCCGGTCAGTTGGGTCCGTAAATCTTTGCCATACCGTATTTTCCTATAATCATTTTTAATCTGGATAAAATCCTTCAGGAGATCCGGCGTGGTGTCATATTGGGTACCTTGGCGGCACTCAACCCGCGGCCGGACTGCATTCTTAGTCATTACTCGTCCAGGAGCCGTTTCCAGTCCGGTCCGCACATTTGACGACGGTCCGGAACATTATTATTATTATTATTATTATTATTATTATTATTATTATTATTATTATTATTATTATTATTATTATTAATGTTATTCTTCTTCTTCTTATTATTATTATTATTATTACTATTATGTGTTGCTGGGATGAATGATGACAGGGAAAACCGGAGTATCCGGAGAAAAACCTGTCCCGCCTCCGTTTTGTCCAGCACGAATATCACATGGAGTGACCGGGATTTGAACCATGGAACCCAGCTGTGAGAGGCCGGCGCGCTGCCGCCTGAGCAACGGAGGATCATTATAAGTACATTAAGAACAGTAAAATCAATTGGTCTCACCTCCTTTTACACCCCACCGCCGTTAGTTTTTACTGCCAACCCCCCCCCCCCCAAAATAAATTAAAATAAAGCGTGTTTCTTTATGTTTAAGGGAGATTCCAAGCACCAATGTTCACGTCTATTACCTTCAGTTTTGAGATATAAGTATCCCCATAAATATAATTTACTTTTGTCACTTCATTTCAAACTACTCCCCCCCCCCCCCTAAGTGAATTTTCCCGCAAAAAGTACTTGTTTCTTTAATAGTGAAGGATCTTCTAAATACCAATTATCACGACTCTAACTTATTCACTTTTTGATTTATGTGTCCTCATGAAAAGAATTCAACTCCTTTACACTCCCGCCCCCCAAGATGGTTTCCCCCCCCAAAACGCGTTTTTCTTTGTTTTTAAAGGAGATCCAAATACGAATTTTCACGTCTGTAACAACTTTAGTTTTTATTAGATGTATATATTCTCATACAATTAAAGTCAATTAATTTTTCAATTCTTTCACCCCCCACCCCCCGCTTCATTGGATTTTCCGAGAATACGTGTTTCTTTACTTTTAAAGCAGATTGCAAATATCAAATTTAACGTCTGTAACATCTTCATTTTTAAGATATCAGTAGTATTAAAATAATTCAACACCTTTTTCAGTCACTTTCACCCCCGTCCACCCAAGTGGTATTCCCGAAAATTAAAAATACACGTTTCTTTATGTTTAATAGAGATAAAAATACCATTTTTCACTTCTGTAACATGTTAAGTTTTTTTAGATATACTGTAAAAATTCTCATTTTAAAATTTCACCCCTTTTGGGTTCCCCTTAAGTGGAGTTTCCAAAAACAAATCACCTATGTTTCTTTACATTTACAGGAGATTCCAAACACCGACTTTTTACGTTTCCAAGATAATCTTTCAAAAAATTCACCCCAATTTGTCACTTCTGTTTAACCTCCATTAATAGGATTTTCCAAAAACTAAAAAAATACGTGTTTCTTTATTTTTAAAGGAGATCCCATATACAAATTTTCAGTTCTGTAATATCTTCCGTTTCTGAGATATATGTATCCTCATTAAAGGCATTCAACCCATTTTCCACCCTTTTACACCCCTCCTATTTGGATTTACAGGAAACAAAAAAATACGTGTTCCTTTATTTTTAGAGGAGATTCTAACTACCAATTTTTATATCTGTAAATTTTAAAGTTTTAAGATGCAGACACATTCATTTTAAAAAATTCACCCCCGTTTTCACCCCTCAATATTTGGATTTTCAAAAAACGAAAAAATACGGGTTTCTTTACATTTAAAGTAGATCCCAAATACCAATTTTCAGGTCTGTAATATCTTCAGGTTATAAGTAGCCTCATTAAAAGCATTCAACCCATTATTCACCCCTTTACACCCTTCCTATTGGGATTTTCCGAAAACAAAAGAATACGTGTTTCTTTATTTTTAAAGCAGATTCTAAATACCAATTTTTACATCTATAAACTGTAACAGTTTTGAGATGTAGATACACTCATTTTAAAAAATCATCCCCTTTTCATCCCCATTAATTGGATTTTCCAGAAACAAAAAAATACGTGTTTCTTTATTTTTAAAGGAGATCCCAAACACCAATTTTCAGGTCTGTAATATCTTCAGTTTCTGAAATATAAGTAGCCTCATCAAAGGCATTCAACCCCTTTTTCACCCCTTTTCACCCCTCCTATTGCGATTTTCCGAAAACAAAAAAAATACGTGTTTCTTTATGTTTAATGAAGATTCTAAATACCAATTTTTACATCTGCAAACTTTAAAAGTTTGGAGATATAGATTCGCTCATTTTAAAAATTCACCCCCTTTTCACCCTCCCATTAATTGGATTTTCCAAAAAACAAAAAAATACGTGTTTCTTTATTTTTAAAGGAGATCCCAAACACCAATTTTGAGGTCTGTAATATCTTCAGTTTCTGAAATATAAGTAGCCTCATCAAAGGCATTCAACCCCTTTTTCACCCCTTTTCACCCCTCCTATTGCGATTTTCCGAAAACAAAAAAATACGTGTTTCTTTATGTTTTATGAAGATTCTAAATACCAATTTTTACATCTGCAAACTTTAAAAGTTTGGAGATACAGATTCACTCATTTTAAAAATTCACCCCCTTTTCACCCTCCCATTAATTGGATTTTCCAAAAACAAAAAAATACGGGTTTCTTTATTTTTAAAAGAGATCAAAAGTACCAATTTTCAGGTCTGTAATATCTTCAGTTTCTGAGATATAAGTACTGGTATCCTGATTAAGGGCATTCAACCCATTTTCCCCATTTTCACCCCTTTTCACCCCTCCTATTGGAATTTTCTGAAAACAAAAAAATACGTGTTTCCTTATTTTTAAAGAAGATTCTAAATACCAATTTTTACATCTGTAAACTTTTAAACTTTCGAGATATAGACACACACATTTTAAAATTTCACCCCTCTTTTCACCCCCTTAGCGAAGGAATATCCAAAAATCCTCTCTTAGCGAGCACCTGCATCTTAATATGAATATATCCCCAAAATTTCATTTCTTTACGTCCAGTAGTTTTGGCTCTGCGATGATGAATCAGTCAGTCAGTCAGTCAGTCAGTCAGTCAGGACAAGTTATTTTATATATATAGATGAGGACTGAATCCTCACATCCCAAAACAATCCTACGAGCTCTCCCCTTACAGAAGTAACAGCAATCGACAAATAATAATGCAAGACACTTGGGCAACAAGAAGCCTCCGTGGCTCAGACGGCAGCGCGTCGGCCTCTCACCGCTGGATACCGTGGTTCAAATCCCGGTGACTCCATGTGAGATTTGTGCTGGACAAAGCGGAGGCGGGACAGGTTTTTCTCCGGGTACTCCGTTTTACCCTGTCATCTTTCATTCCAGCAACACTCTCCGTTATCATTTCATAGCAGTTATCACTCATTATTAAATCACCTTGGGAGTGGCGACCCCATTCTAATAACAGCCTATATATGTTTCATTCATTACATCCCTGACTCGGTCAGTGACTGGAAAACGGGTTGTAGGTTTTCATTTTCATTTGGGCTACAAAGTATGACACACACAAATACCTGAAATATAATAAACATTTTTCTTATCGAGATAAAATACATGCTTGTCCTTCCAGTCGGCTGTTTACCTGTTGTTCATTAACCTTCCGCTGAGATGGGCGGTTAACAAGGTCGTCTATCTTTCTATGTTCCAAACAATACATTCCTTTTCGTTGCACAATCTTATTTACTCGGGGAAGGTAACTGCATAGCTGTAACGCAACACATGGTTTAAATGGGTATTAGCCCAGCCTGTCACTTGCGGACACGCCGATCAGCAGGCTATTTTCTTATATCCCCGCTCGGGAAATCATCTCAATAGTGCCAGCGGTCATGGCTCTCATATATCTCGCAACAAAATCTCTCATTGGTCTGGAACAATTTCTCCCCTGACTCGTAATTCAACATCGAATAGCCCTATTTGAAGCATCTTCGCTTCGGGCTATCCTCACATACACACAATAAATCACACTTCTTATCTTACAGACCCAAATTCGATTCATGTGCTTTGATATGCGTTACATCCTAATCTTAGATTGTTTGTCTCTCACTGTACTGATCTCCCAGTTCTATACCATATCAGGCACAACTGACCTTATTTTATGGATGACTATTTCACCTCAGACTCTCTCAAATATAACAGTCAGGAATAACTTTATCTGACAAGGTATCCAACTCGCTAAACTGTTATCCTACTTAATACAAAGTTAATACCCCTGAACTAATGCATGCATGGCCCTAAGCTTATTTACATGTATACAATGACTTGTCTGTAGGCATGATGAGACTAATATTTATAAAAATGCGAATCCTAGATTATCCTAACCCATGCAGAAAATTTGTTCAGTCTTATATGTTCTTGTGACGTTCACTCGTCCATCTGGGCCACACTGCGTGACTCAGTGCATAATTCCACTCATCATCATCATCATCATCTGTTACCCTCCAGGTTCGGCTTTTCCCTCGGACTGAGCGAGGGATCCCACCTCTAGCGCCTCAAGGGCAGTGTCCTGGAGCTTCAGACTCTTGGTCGGGGGATACAACTGGGGAGTATGACCAGTACCTCGCCCAGGCGGCCTCATCTGCTATAGTGAACAGGGGCCTAGTAGGGGGATGGGAAGATTGGAAGGGATAGGCAAGGATGAGGGAAGGAAGCGGCCGTGGCCTTAAGATAGGTACCATCCCGGCATTTGCCTGGAGGTGAAGTGGGAAACCACGGAAAACCACTTCGAGGATGGCTGAGGTGGGAATCGAACCCACCTCTACTCAGTTGACCTCCCGAGGCTGAGTGGACCCCGTTCCAGCCCTCGTACCACTTTTCAAATTTCGTGGCAGAGCCGGGAATCGAACCCGGACCTCCGGGGGTGGCAGCTAATCACGCTAACCACTACACCACAGAGGCGGCGCATAATTCCACTACTGACGTATATAGTTGCAGTTCCCGGGTTAGGCTCCGTGCGTTGGTCCATAATCGGTGACATCTGATTAAGTTACACGTTCTGCAGGAAGCTATGTTACCTGAGAAATTCAATCCGCGCAAGAGAATCTATTCATTGAAAGTTCAACTTGCTGCTAACTTCAATAATCACAGATTATTACATTAATGGATATGGCTTCCGACTAATCGCACTTGCGACTCTCATATTAGAGCTTATGAGTGGGAATTATTTTTATCAGTTTCTGCTAACTGAAGCTCAGTCCTTCCCTACCGGCATCTACTTATCACTCTTACACCTGACCACGAGTTACTGTAGCCTGCAGCACACTGATCGATTCCGTTTACTCACTTCTTGTTGATTATTTGATCAAAACAGTCTACCTAACATTGTCACATTCACTTGCCACATAGTTTCAAGGAAGACGAGCTTAATAAATTCTCCCTCTGTGTAACGTTCCAGACGTCACAGTGTAATTATGTTTATTTTATTATGTCTAATTTGTCGTATGTCCTCCGCTCTCTTCGCTCAGCGCCAGCCAGCCGCACGCACGCAAGCGTGGATCATTCGAGACTCGACGCGCAGTCTTCAGTGCGCGTATCTGTTACGTCGTGTGCAGTATATAAGGAGCTCCCTGTCTGTCACTTTTGAGGATTCTCCCCAGTGTCCTGCTCCAGAATACACTGAACGTCGAACACGGAGGCTACTCCTCTTAAAAATGTGTCTCGACCAGGTGGACGGAATTCTGGTAGTATGAGGTTTCACCTCAGGTCACTACTCCACTTTCCCGTTCCTTCATCCATGTCGAGCCCCGATGTTGTATGCCACACATCCCCAAGCTCACTCAAGCTCCGACACACACATTAGATTCTCTAATTGTGAACATGGCTTTCATTTAGTACAAGCTTATGAACTCAGACACTTCAAGTTAGAAGGAACTCTCTTAGCTAATCTATGCTAGTGCAAATGATAGTTTTCAAATATCACGAACTATATCTTTCCCAAGAACTATCTTTTCAAGATAGCAGTGAGTGTAAATACATTCAGAGTGTACATAGTGTATAGAAACAGAAACTCTCTCAAGATTAATCATCTACTTTGCTTCAAGACAATTTTATGCTTTATTCCTGTACATACTGTACAATTCTGTGTGAAGCAAATAAATAAGTTGTGTTCTTGTAAACCTTATCTTGTTTACAACATAATTAGTTCAGGAAAATATTTTTGCGACTTGATATTTATCTTCGTACGTAATTTTATTATAATTCATGTTTGATCATTTGCTCACTATCATTTCATTACCTTGTAACTATGACTTTTAAACGAGAGCCGAATACCCTTATATTAACATAGATCCATGCGACATTCGATAAAATTTAACTTGCAGTAGATTTCCGTATATCTTGCCACATCATCGAGGAAGAAGAAGAAGCTACAAATTTAGACCTCAATTCCTGGAAATATCCGGCACATGTCCAGGCGTTGTAACCGCAGCTGCGGTGCTCCGAGCTGGGTAATTCAAACTGGTCACCGCCTACATTTTCAAAGGAGCGTCCCGTTGCCATGGATACTGAGGGAGATGGCTAATGGGAGAACAATCATCGTTTGGATGCTTCATATTCGATGTCAGGAGTAGGGAGAGACGTTTCACTTGATTGGACCACGTGTTTCGACCTGTAATTAGAGCCTGTAGAGTTTATTTAAAGGCGTGTTGGAGCTCCTGGAGGGGTTATCTCGTATTTCGCGTTAGGTCTTATGACTTGTCTTATGGTTGATGTCTCATAGTGGACACTTCTGATAGTTTATCACTTCTTCATTTCGTTACCACGACAAGGTACTTAGGAATTTCTGAATGATGGGTGTGCAGTCACTCTCATCAGGAAGTACGAACAGCTCTACTACTAGACCGGTTTGTACCAGTCTAAAACAATAGGTAGCATTAAACTAGCTAGACATGAAACTACATATTTTCGTCTGGAGGGTGGCATTGTATGAAAGTGAAACATAGACAGTAAATACCCCAGAAAGGAAGAGAACAATTGATTAAGAACATTCCTTGGGCTTTTAATACTTCCCATCCTCAAAAAATTCACATGTAAAACGTATAAAAAGTAAACAATTAAGCAAGAATAAAACCTTTTAATCCATTATTAAACAATGGATGAAATAATAATGCTACTAATAATAACATAACATCACATAATTATTTATATACAATATAATGAACCCGTTTTGAGTATTTCCTGGCGTTGAATTTTCATCGTAAGAAGTTTTCGAAATGTGGTGTTACAGAAGAATGCTGAAGGTGAGATGGACATATGAAATCAGAAATGAAGAGATACTGAATCAAATTGGTGAGAGGAGATCGATTTGGCTAAATTTGACCATAAGAAGAGATAAAATGATAGAACACATCTTTAAACACTCAAGACTTGTGCAGTTGGTTTTCGAGGGAAGTGTAGGCGGTAAGAAAGGTAGAGGTAGACCAAGGTATGAATATAACAAGCAGATTAGAGCAGATGTAGGATGCAGCAGTTACGTAGATATGAAAAGTTTAGCACAGGATAGGGTGGCGTGCTGCATCAAACCAGTCTATACACTGATGACTTAAACAACAACAGCTTCACATTTGAATGGATGAAAACCATAACGGTATAAGTAGCATTTTGGTCATTCAGAGAAAAAGGCATTTAAACATCTTCAACACTCATATAAAGCATGTTATTTGTAGTTATACCACCCATCACTAGAGCGCAGAATATTACCGCTATCACTTGTATCTCTTTGCTGGTGTAAAGATACATCCTCCCGGAGTTACATCCTGCACTTAACTCATTTTTTTAAAAATGTCACTTATACCGTTATGGTTTTCATCCATTCATTTACCTTATTTATTGACTTCACGTGGCTCCAGGTTACTAGTTCATATGCTTCTCTCTCATGATGCAATCTACCGATACTTATATCGATAAATCTGAGGAAGTACCTGATTCAGCAAACTGAAACCAAGCACGTTATTCATCATTTTAAATTTACCCTCGCGTGTGCAGCAGTGAATAGGAATATGCAGAAGGATTACTCAGCAATTACTAAGCCCATTTAGCTCAGTAAATGTTTCCCGTTCGTATTCCACACATTTTCCCTTTACCTTTGCATATCCTTCTGTTCTATTTCTAATAGGGCATTAGAATCATTAATCATCGTACACTACATACTCCTGACCCTGTCTACGATATCACTCAGAGCTTCACAAAACTCTCCTACTTCTTCTTCATCTGCACCCTCATATGGTTAACACACTTAGACGATCCTCATCCTATTCCTTTCAAGAATCCAATCTGTCCACAACATTGCTCATTTAGGTTCCTACCAGATTCTATGTTGCTTGCTATCGATATCCGTTAAGCACACCTTATATCTCTCATATCTTCCTTGTTTCTTCATGTTAACCGAATGTCATTACTTCCTGACAGATTCAGACGACCGAGCGAGTTGGTCTGCGGTTAGGGGGGGCGCAGCTATGAGCTTGCATTTGCGAGGTAGTGGGTTCGAACCCCACTTGTGACAGCCCTGAAGATGCTTTTCCATGTTTTCCCCGTTTCACACTAGGCAAACACTGGGGCTGTACCTTAATTAAGACTACGGCCACTTCCTTCCCACTTTTAGGTATTTCCTCTCCCTTCGACGCCGTAGGACCTATCTGTGTCGGTGCGACGTAAAGCAAATTGTGAAAGGAAAAACCTCCATATGTTCACTGTCCTTCCCCAGGGCTTTGCACCTTTTATCTTCCCTTGTACAATGCATTTATATAAATGTACGCAAAACATTCGAGGATTTTCTGACCGACACTTCATCCGCAACATTTAGGGTACGGTACACGTTTTCTAATCTTACAGCAAAATTGAGAAAACAAAAGCTTCAATAAGAACGTTTTTTTTTTGCTGTTTTCTGTTGCTGTGTTCTTCCATGTATTGGTAGGTTTCTTCTAATCAGCACTCCATATAAAGAGAGACAGAGGGTAGAGACGATGTGCGGCTGTGAGCTTGCATTCAGGAGATAGTGGGTTCGAACCTCACTGTTGCCATCCCTGAATATGGTTTTCTATGGTTTCCCATTTTTACACCCGGAGAATGCGGAGCTATACCTTAATTAAGGCCACGGCTACTTATTTACCGCTCCCTGCCCTTTCATGCCAACGGCCATAGCCGTGTTGAAACACCGGCTCCCGTGAGATTTCCAAAGTTAAGCAACATTGGGCGTGGTCAAGATTTGCATGGGTTACCACGCGCTGTCGGTTGGGGGTAAGGGAATGGAGGAGGGGAAAGGAACTGGCCACCATACCGCACGTAAACTCCTGATCAGGTACACCTCTGCGGAGGTTCGGACCTGCCTTCGGGCAGAATACACCTTTACCTTACCTTGCCCTTTCATATCTCATCATCGACATAAGACTTATCTATCTTGGTGCGACATAAAGAAAATATTGAGGGACGATGTTAATGGCGGTAGTATTGTTAGCTCTATGCAGACCCACTCTCAGTCCCAGAAATTAACCATGTACTCACTTCTTGTGTAGGCTAAGGGAACTCCAGAGCCAAGCGTTTGTCCAAAAGTGGACCTCTTCTTTCTAAATGTTCAACTTCGCGGTGAGGATTCCGATCCACGTCCCTCCGGATGTACCAGGCACGCACTTCAGTCTTAGTTAGGCAGTTATATTATTAAATATGATCATATTTAATAAAATTATTTCCGAATCGTAAAAATGGACGGGCTAGCTTTCGAAAACGGATCATTCTTGCAATCAGGAATAATTTTGTCAACATGACCAAAGTAATGAATTTCCCTGTATAATGTAATTGGCAGGATTAACCGCTGGGAATATATTTGAAACGTTATCCTGCATGTAATCGCCTGTAATCTGCGCCCCACCGAACATTCATGTAACCATATCATATAATTAAACGATAAAATCTCTCTACTCTGTGGCATGATGCGACGTTGATAATCCCAACTGACAGAGGAGAAAGGAGCAGATAAACGTGTTGATCCTTCTCACGCCCAACTATCTACACAACATGTTTATAAACATATCCAATTAATTATATCGGATATCTTCCACCATTTTCTCTCCATTTGCTTGTAACTGCATTTTTAAACAGCCCTAGCTAAGTATGAAACCCAAAATGATTAGATTTTTCTGGAATAGAGTGGCTTTTTGGGATGTCAAGGACATATTAAACGTGCAAATTAACATTCTGGAAACAAGAATTATTATGAGGTTTTCCTTGATCAAAAAAGTGTCAACTTCCAGTCAGCTACCTCTTGGATCAGTGGTGTCAAACTCATGATCCTGGCTGAGCTATTCACTTCTGGAAAGGTGGTCGAAAATCTTGACAGGCCATTTTTTTGTCGTCGGCTTTGAATATTTCTTTAGATTCGTATCTAGAAGTTAAGTTTTGCACCTTCGATTTCCTCTCAGTGCCTACATTACCAACCACGTCTTTTAACTTCCCACAAACATCGTTCAACATGTCATTGTGTCTTGTTTTGAAACATTCAAGCTACCCAGTTGATGGCCTAAATTCAGTGTTGACGAGTGATTTGGAACAGAGGAAGCGTTATTCTGTAGTCTAGGTCCGCTAATTGAAAGGATTTTCAAGTGAGCATTGACGAACCACTCCCAAACTAAATCGTCAATTTCTTCGTTACCTGTCTTCTTAGCTTCACTCATTTGTCCATTTCCCTCCATCCACATCTTATTAGTGCTAGCTAGCCTTATGCTTTAATTTCTCATAATCTTGAGTTTTTCTTTGAAACACAACATAATTTCACACAAAGACGACTTTTCCTTCTCCATCGCTTCTATAACGCTCACCTTTTCGTTCAATGTTAATGACACGTACTTCCTAGCCATTGTCCTGTTGTTACGATTGATAAAATTCTGTCGATGGGATACGACATTTTGGCAATTAACAGGAGTAAATCCCTTCCTTCAAGGAACTACTAGACTACTAGACTATTTAAAAATACTCTTTAATCACATCCAGACGAAATATTTCTAGCGTCATAACTGCAGTACCGGGTGTACCATAATAAATTACACAGCAAAAGTACCAGTTCTGCATTATAGAATAATATTTGAACAAATGTATCGTGACGGATGACCATTTAGTAATACTAGGCCTTGACTTGTCTGATGATCCAAGTTCTGGAAGGCCTTCGGATTTTGACGAAGATCACTTGAATGAATTGCTTCATGACAATCCTCGTCAAACAATGTGGGAAATGGCACAAGTTTTGGAATGTGATCAGTTAACTACTGGACGCAATTTCCATTCGGTGGGTAAGGTACAGAAATTGGGTATATGGGTACCACATGTGCTAAATGACAGTAAGAATACCAACGAGTAAATATCCAGTCTGGCTTCCAGTCGCGAGTGATTTCATCTATTAGGGTCCATCCCGTTTGCTTCAGCTACAAACAGCCATAGCCTCTGGCCCAGAGAGCCCCTTGATCACTGCCCCGTGACGTGCTTTCCGGACTTCCTGCGGGTCCAAAAACGAATAGAAGATGTACCAGAGCCTTCGATTTCCCAAAAGATCCTGGGACCCTTCCTTGTCCGAATAAATGGAATGGCTGGCTCTCTTATAAAAGGGATCCTGAACTAGTCCAAGCGGTTCAGTGTGATGTCAGTCAGCGGTCGGGAGCAAGCAGTGCAGCGATCGTGACAGTTCAGTTCTCTGAGAACAGCAATGGGGAGTGAGTGCTTTTGAGCAATAGAGTTCTGCGTGTGGACTGACGCAATAGTGAAGCTGATCGACGTGTCGGCATGGTTAGAAAACTGCCATGACTGAGTGCGAACTGTGCGCTACGAACAGACTTGTGCGAATTGTGTTATGCGCTCGTAAACTGTTAAGCGTGCGGTCGCTAAAGTTGTTCAGTGAATTTATTTGTGAACTACCCTAGGGTATAAGTAATAATGTATACTGCGTGTGTATGTGAATTGTGTAGTGTAACTGTTTTAGCTCGCAAGTGTTAGACTGAAATACTTGTTTGACTGATCAGTGAGAACACAGAGAGAGAAAGTCCTGACTTGTATAATAGTGGCCTCTGTGTAATGGATTATTAAGGTTATTTAATCAGTCTTGGAGTTATAGGGTCGATGCATAAGTTCGTGTGGTACCTTTTGGGTTGCCAATAATGCGGCGTGAAGGGATTGCTTATCGTTATTCCGTTGTTTGAACTGAGTTTAGAGTTTTTGTGTTGTGGAACACAGGTTTTCTTGTTTGTGAGTGTATGATTTGTGTATTTTTCGCACAAAAGGATATAGAGGATCCAGAGCAGCAGGAGCTGCAAAACAATTTGAGAAGTGTGCGGGAATGAAGAAATTGCTGAAAGAACACCACAAAAATGTTTTTTGCGCTTTCGAGCAGGACAGTTTGTATTCTCTGATGATCCATGTTCTGGAAGGCCTTCAGATTTTGACGAAAATCGCTTGAATGAGTAGCTTCATGACAATCCTCGTCAAACAACGCGGGAAATGGCGCAAGTTTTTGAATCTGATCAGTCAACTACCGTACGCCGTTTGCATTCGGTGGGTAAGGTACAGAAATTGGGTATATGGGTACCACATGTGCTAAATGACAGTAAAAATACCAACGAGTAAACATCAGTTCGTCATTGCTTGCCCGACGCCGGTTGGCTCGTGGTAGGCACTAAGTATTCCTTTCGAACACTGTCACCGGTGACGAGAAATTTATTGTGCCTGTATGTCAACATGGAGCAGAGGAAAGTGTGGCTCAGCCAATCAAAAAATCAACTGCCAGTGACAAGGATAGTGCCCATCCACAGAAAGCTATGTTGTGTATTTCGTGGAACAGAAGATGGCATTCTTACTTCTTCCGAAAAACGTAAAGTTTACCTCTGCCGTGTGTAGTAACCAACTAAGACAGCTTGCTATTGACAACAAAAGACAATGATGATAACGCTCTTCCGAATACAGCGCAATTGACCAAAGGTGTGATTGCTGAACTTGGCTGGGAACCTCTTCCTCATCCTCCGAATTGCCTCGAACTTATCCCCTTAGATTTCCATCTTTTCCGTTCTCTCTAACCATATTCAGGGGCAAGTGTTTCCTGACGAATCTTCTTCTTGATCAATGGCTAACAGATTTCTTGCAGACAAAACCAAAACAGTTCTACAGACGAGGCGTTCAACTGCTACCTGAACGTTGGCAGAAGGTCATAGAGACTGGAGGTGAATACATCACTGAGTGATTGAGATTGTGAGTTACAGTGCGTGACAGTGCCAGTAAAATACAATAAAATATAAGAACCGCACGAAGTTATGCATCGAGCCAATATTTTTTAACGTCTCACCGATACAGATAGGTTTTATTGCTACGATGGGACAGGAAAGTGCTAGGAGTAGAAAGGAGGTGGCCGTGGCCTCAATTAAGGAACAGCTGCAGCATATGCCTGGTGAAAAAATGGAAAACCAGGAATATCCAACTTCAGGGCTGCCGACAGTGGAGTTCCAACACACAATCTCACGAATACTGGATACTGACCGCGCTTAAGCGGCTGCATCTACCGAGCTGGGCAAATCTTAGAGTAAAGCTACCAGTCGTGTATTTATTTATCCAATACCCCACCATCAAGTTACAATATTGATAATAGATTTAGATAATAGATAAATTACCCATATGCAAAGGCATACCAAGTGTGCTGGGAGAATAAATTTCATTCCCAATGGACAGGATTTCGCTTTTAATAAGTTTGATTGCATTTGCTTACACTTAGTATCAGAAACTAATTTGTTACCAAGGGGTAAAACTGGTCATAAAGTAGTATCTGAATATTTCCAATTTGAACCGTTCATGGGTGGAAGCAACGTTGGGTTCAGGGAACGATCGTGGTCGCCGTCCATCAACTTGTTTCAAAGTTTGTTTTAAAAATCAAAATAATCCAATATGTGAGGAAAACTACGGCATCTTTTGAAGTAGAGGAACAGTTCTTTAGGATAAGTCCTCTTAAAACGATTGTTATTGTGTGTCAAATGAGTTTAAATTTAAATGACAATTAATAAATAATCAGCATCTGTGGTGTAGTGGTTAGTGTGATTAGCCGCCACCCCCGTATGCCCTGGTTCGATTCCAGGCTCTGCCACGAAATTTGAAAAGGGGTACGAGGGTTGGAACGGGGTCCATCCAGCCTCGGAAGGTTGACTGAGTAGAGAGAGGTTCGATTCCCACCTCAGCCATCCTCGAAGTGGTTCTCCGTGGTTTCCAACTTCTCCTCCACGCAAATGACGGGATGGTTTCTAACTTTAGGGTACGGCGGCTTTCTTCCCTCTTCCTTGTCTATCCTTTCAGATTTTCCTATCCCCCCTCCACAGGGCCCCTGTTCAGCATAGTAGGTGTGGCCGCCTGTGCGAGGTACTAGTTATTCTCCCCACTTGTATCCCCCGACCCAAACTCTCACGCTCGAGGACACTGCCCTTGAGGTGGTAGAGGTGGGATCCCTCGCTGAGTCCGAGTGAAAAAACAATCCCTGGAGGGTAAACAGATTAAGAGGAAAAATTAATAATAACAATAACAATAATAATCATTATTATCATCACCGTATGACCACAGCTACCGCGTGCAGACATTTTCGTGGACACCACCTAGACTGCCCGAGCGTTGACTTCCACTCTCTGCATTACAAAACCGGATGGCAGATTTAACATGATCTCTCTTGGGCGAAGTATGCTGAGTTTTAGTTAATTTTACTGGACAAACACCACAAAAACTATCGAGATATTTCATTAACCCTTTCAGCCTCACTGTGTACAATATTATACACATCAGTTATTTTGCACATTCATTCCATGGTTATGAGATTTTACTCCCTCACAGAGCTTCTGTCTAAATCTGTAGTCATTACTCTACTCACAGTGTAGCAACCAGAACACACTTGTGCAATGGGCTGGGGATAAGCGGACAAAGCAGAAGCATTGCGGACGATGTTGGAAGAAGCATTTGTTTGTATTCAATTTTCCTTATTTTTTTAGGTATAAATGTTCTCTTAGTGACTTTATTTGTTTTACTACTTGTTTTTAAAGGCACAGGCTAGTTAAATAAATGTCAATATGAAAGATGACAGTATAGGCCTTTATATGTATCTTGGTGTGTACAACTGTAGACATTAGTAAAAGGGAGGCTAAATAAAAACTACCTTGCAAAGTGTAATGGCTACTTTAGTTGATCCGTACAGGCTAGGGGTAGATGCTTTTGTTGCCGTCACTAAAATAATAATAATAATAATAATAATAATAATAATAATAATAATAATAATAATAATAATAATAATAATAATAATAATATATTGGAGATTGAAAACATCTGTACATTTTGATATGTTTATATTCGTAATGTGTCACGTATACTAATCTATTTTTTTCTATCCACAGATTTGAGAGAACGATGCAGTCTTCAAAATATCAATAGAAGGAATTCTGGATGCCACTGAGAATGGAGATGTATCAGATTTAGGTATAGATGATCCTAATTTTGAAGATGAAATTGTACCTGATTACTATCAGAAAGAAAAAAGAAGAATAGATGATCCTGATCCGGACCCTCCTGAAGTGACCTTTCATGATGTACCTGAGGCAAGCAGTGCAGTGGCAAATGGCACAGAGGAAGTATCAGCTACATTTTGCAGTCGAAAGTGTATGCAGATGACGTGGAAGATACTTCGAACGATTTACCTTTGATTGATTGAACAGATGCTCTAGCTAGTATGCCTGTAACCCAGGAAAGTGACATTAGGCCTATATGGAGGAAACGTTCTACAATCACGCACATAAACCTGCCGTTATATAAGAGAAATGAATATTACACCGAAATATCATATTTTCTTCATCCAGTACAATATTTTATGAAATACATTCCTAACGAAATGTTTGAGAAAATGGCAGAGTTCACAACAATTTATGCCCTCCAAAAATGCGATGAGAGATTTTCTCCAACCAGTGCTAAAGAACTGAAGTCACTCTTTGAACAGCATATCATAACCGGTGACCTGAAGTTGCCGACAGTCCGTCTATACTGCGATACTTCCTTGAAAATTATAACTTTTCCTGAAACAATGACCCACAACAGGTTCTTCAAGCTGCGAATATACTTAAATTGTGTGGACAACCTGGCCCAGAGAGAAGGAACTACGGAGAAGCTGTGTAAAGTACTTTCTCTGTATGTGGATGACAAACTGTACCTTTCAAGGGACAAGTATCGAGAAAGCAGAACGTTAGGGGTAAACCACACCCATGGGGAATATAGATTTTCATGATCTTTAAGAGGAGTAGACTTATATGCGATTTCATAATAAATCATGGTTAGAGTACTGAATTACCACCGAATGCTAAGAAAAGATTTAGCCAGCAGGCTCCAACTGTATTACATTTGACAGAAAGACTGACACCTGGTAAACATAAAGTTTTCTTCGACAATTACTTCACATCAAATAACCTGTTGGAAGTGTTGGGGAAGAAAATGATTGGAGGAACTGGAACTATAAGCATTAGTCGGTTTGCAAATCCACCATTCATATTTGACAAAAACATGACAAAGATGCCAAGGGGCTCAAGTGAAGAAGTTTGCTCAAGGAATGGAGTTGTTCTTGTAAAATTGCTCGATAACTGCACAGTTGTCCTAGCGTCCAACATCGTGGGAACTGGTATTACTGACTCAGTTCGAAGATGGGACAAAACTTCGAAAACCTATATCGATGTACCGAGGCCAGATATAGTAGGTGAATACAATGCATCAATGGGGAGGGGGGATGGATCTCATAGATTTCCTGATAGCTCCGTACAGGATTTCTATATTACGTAAGTGGACCCTCGGCATAATATTTCAATGTGTAGATCTAGCGATCACAAACTCCTGGTTAGAATACAAGAAGTATTGAAAGAATAACACTGGGAATTAAAAAGGAATATTGGACTTGCTTCATTTTCGCCAGCAGTTGGCCGAGTCTCTCATAAAAGCTGAAAATCCTGTAAGGGGAAAGAACCGAGTTCGACCATCAAACGAGATTCTGGAAGAAGAGCCAGAACCTACACCAAAGCGACCTCAGTGGTGAGAGGTGCAATACGACCAACTGGACCATCTACCGGAACATTCAGCAAAATGAACTTCCAGGAAGATGTAGGAATCGTAAATGCTAAGGGAAAAGCCGGTCGATGTGTTCGAAGTGCAACATTAGTCTGTGCTTGTCCAAGAATAGAAACTGCTTTCGTGACTTTCATCGCAAATGATTTGTGAATGAGTTGTGATCTTTGAATATAATTGCAAAAAATTTATAATAAATGACATTTTTAAAATCCCATTCTTTTTTCTTAAATTTCGGAGGCCTTGTATCCAATATTATATATGCATAGTTCTAAGTTCAAAATAGGTAAGTTACGGTATTTCAATTTGGGTCAAAATACCATGTCTCCGGAAAAGTATTTGAGAAGAATCAACTGAATATTTCAACCCTCAAGTCCAAATATGTACATTTGTACACATCATACCATTCACAAACAATGTATGTAATGTTTCAGAAACTGGAATTTTCACACCGTTTGAGGTTCAAATGATAGGTTTCAATGAAGTAAATATTTTTGGGGTACTTATACATAATTCGGGAGTTCTTATGATGACGATGGGTTAGGATAGAACTAGGTGTGGGAAGGAAGCGACCGTGCAGCCCAGCATTTGCCTGGTGTGAAGATGGGAAATCACGGAAAACCATCTTTACGGCTGCGGACAGTGAGATTCGATCCGACTACCTCCCGAACGCAAGCTCGCAGCTACGCGATCCAAAGCTCACAGGCCAACTCGCTCGGTAATTGTGTTACGCAGATCTAGAGAAGGTACATGACAAAGTACCAAGTGAAAAGATATTAGCCGTGTGGAAGAGATTATTAGCGTACAGTCATAGTCAATCATGTTCACAATTGGGCTACTGTGAAAATTGATGCTAGAATGGGTTCTTTGTTCAAGGTAGCTACCGGAGATACACAAAGATATGTGGGCGTGAAAGGTGGGTGAAATCAAGATCGATACCTTATTAGTAAGTCAGAAGAAGCATACATGGAGGTAGTGAGAATCATTTCTAATTGCAGGATGGAAAAATGGCTGGAGGGTACTCGGAAATACGAGTCAGAGGCTAGATGCCATTGTCAGGTATGTTGCACCGTAACACCATAATACAGTACATAGATAATAATGTTGATTCAGAAAATATTTACATTAATAAGGGTTTCCTTCTTTCCAGAATAAAATGAAGTGAACGCCAATATTATTTTAAGCAATGACCCTTTTTATTTTGATATTTGAAGACGAAACTTGTCAACGACAGGTAACAGTGTTCTGATATTTCATGCCTTCTTATTAAATTACTGCTCGTAGTTTCTTTTACGCAAAGCAAGCTCGGCCCATTCTTACGCCCCACTCTGTACGACCTGAAATCATTTTCCACAATAAACACGTCCTCTTACGTTGTGAGAACCATAATTGCCGAAATCAACACAACAATGAATTTACAATATGCCATACTACTTTGTACTACTTCGTGGGCAACAGACAGCAATAATTTCAGTGTCGTTTGTTTTGCAACATTGGTACCACAGATATGGTACTGGGGTCATATGGGCAAAAGAAAGAGGATATGTTACCAAGGAGAGTATTGTACTCGGTCATAGGTGGTAAGAGAAGTACAAGTAGATCAACGGGAAGACTGGGACTATTATTTTACTCAGTTTTAAATGGTTTAAAGATAAGAGGTGGGGAACAGGACGAGGTTACATGGCTATAGTCTTCATAAAACGGGAAGCGTCTTGGCCTCGAGAGGCTACTCAGAAATGACTAAACAAGTGGCTGCTATGTTGTATTTTCCTACGCTCTGAATTTCCCGTACTCCGCGGGATAATACACGGCGGTAAATATCACCTACAGTTGGTCAAAATATTTTTACTTCATAGAGGTGAACGCAACGAAAACAGCTTCCCACTTCCAGATGACAAATAGAGAAACATTGAAGCGTTTAGTTAATTCGTAGAAGTTTGCAGACTGAAAGCTGTAAGCCATAACGGTCTATATCGAAGACGTATGGATTCATGTATAGAAAAAACACTGTTGATATACAGAGAAAGCAATAATAATAATAATAATAATAATAATAATAATAATAATAATAATAATAATAATAATAATAATAATAATGTGTATGTGTGTGTGTGAGTGTGAAACCCTTGTTCCGTTTCTGTACGGTGCTGGGTATGAAGTGAGATGAATCTCCGTAAAGAGTTTTTAGGAACGGATGCCCTTCCAGGCGTCAAATTCATCAGACTATTTAATGGGATGAAATGAGTGATGTGGTATAATGTACGATATTAGGAAGGGAGATGATGAAACCGGGTGCCAATACATAGCCTACTCATGCCAAATAGCACCAAGAGGTCTGCTGATGCTTAACATCTACATCCGACGTACGAATCGCTATCACCAGCGTCATATGCCCTCACTCCGTATAAACACTGCGGAGAGATTTGAACTTGTATCCAGCTTTTGGAACGATATCTAGCGATTAGAAACTGCACACCACCACCTCTCCTATCCTGTCAAGCAACATTCTGATTGTCAAACATATTACCGAACATCGGGACTCGAACCGGTTAAATACGATGTCGGATCATTTAGATTTCTCGCCTTAACGATCATGGCCACTAGGTGGTCTTCGTTGATAATATTTCAACCACTACTACTAATAATATTATCAACAAGAGTTTTTATATCTTGCCCAATTTTACAATTTTTGGAGACGCCCAATTGCCGTGATTTTGTCCCGCAGGGACCCAAATGACCACAGTCTGACGTGTTTTAGGACCTTCAAATACCACTGAAATGATCCGGTATGGAAACTGCAAACTCCACGACATTCGCTCTATATTTTTCCTTGATATCAGGAAGTTTCTGGAATCTTTTAAAACACACTTTATTTCCATGGTTGCTAATGGAGGACATTTTCTAATCTGAGTCATCTATAATAATTCGGGAAGTAAAGTAAATAAAAACTAAGAAAAGTGTTATCTAAAGAAAAATCTGTCGAAGGTGTAAAGGAAGTTGATACCTAGAAAGGACCCTGAGGCAGGGCTACTGTTTGTCCCTCTTCATTTTGAATGAGTGCATAGAACACGTGATGAAGGAATCAAATTTCAATTTGTAAAAGGGATCTGAACACAAGGAGAGGATGCTTAACCCTGTGATTTTTCTTTCTGATTCTACAGGGGATCGATGATGTGGTAAAGGTCTTTGAGAAGGAGCACAAGAAGAAAATAATTAATTTCGAAAATAATGCAGTCGAACGAAGTCTTGTGAGGTAGAGAAAATTAGATTAGGAAATAAGTCCCTAAGTAACTATATGAACGTTGTTACATGGTACAGCTAATTAATGCCGACGGAAGGAAGGAAGGAAGGAAGGAAGGAAGGAAGGAAGGAAGGAAGGAAGGAAGGAAGGAAGGAAGGAAGGCATGAATGCAGACTATCCGGAGCATGTCTTAAGAAAATATTATGATCTCATTTCAAACAAGGATATGCATATGACAATATCACAAAATGTCCTTTTGAAGAAGTATCATGTACTTTTACGAAAGTGTTACACAGAATATAACTAGCTAAGAAGGAAATTATAATGTGAAATGTGGTGCTACAGAAAAGTGATTAAGTTGAGATGGGTAGGTAGAAATACAAATGAAGAGATTCTAAATGAAACTGGTGAGCGCATGATTTGGCATATTTTTCTTCGCGAAAAGAGAGAGCTTGATAGGAGATATTTTGAGATGACTAAAAATTACTGACTTGTGTTTTTACGTAAGAATAGGAAATAAGAAAATAGGAGCCGATCAGGCATGAATGCGGCAAACTGATTGCAGTATATATAGGATACGGTAGCTGCGGTAGAAATGTATATTGGAGCGTTGCATCCAGATGTAATCTAGCAAAACAGAAAATATGAGTATGGAAAGTAATGCCTTGCTTCAGCGGTCTTATTTGTTTGTGGTGACTGTGTTCCATTCACAAGGATTGTTTTATACATCAGATAACTATTGAACGAACTTACGAGATAAAGATAAAAATTTAAGAGTACTTCTTTAGGCTTTCGCTCTCTCTCAGTTCCAACTTCTCACACAATTTTTCTGCTACTTATCTTTGTAAGTTGTGTTTATATTTCGTTGAAATGCCCGATTTATTTGTAAGGAACACTTTGAAAGGGCCATCTTGGTAGTTACAAGTCTTTTATTCCTTTATTCGTCGTTTGTTATACGACAAATTCAACGTCTAGCTTTTCAAACCATGTTCAAAGATAAATGTCCTTCTCCCGTATTATTGAACAAAGTTGCAAGAAACAGAGGAACTCCACCAGTTTCCAACTTCTTTTTCCCCATATCTTCGTTTCGTTTTAGAACCAAAGCAAATTCAAGTGATTCAAGTTACTTCTCAACAAGGTTGGTTAACGTACAGATTTGATGAATAGCTTCTCTTGCCTTTTCTTCCTCTCCCAGGAACCAATGTAGTTAAAGCCTTTTAGAATCTTACCTCGAAATCTTTGTTACCATTTGTATCTCACTAAGAGGCCATTCTGAGGCATTAGAAATTAGTAACTAACCAATTCTATTGCTGACAACATATGCGTGTGTTTGCCTGATATTGTCTGTTTATTTCTTCGCGCCAGTTTCATGAACGTCTGTTAACAATACGCTAATGGAGCGTTAGTTAACTCCTTGTTACGATTTTAACTTGGCGTTACTGAAATTGCGTTTCAGAGAACACTATAACAAGCTCGTTAAGATACGTGGCGTCAGAAGCCCTTTCCGTTAACGATCAAGCCAGGAATGTGTATTATTAACATTATTTCGCTCTTCTGAACCCTGCCGGGCAGAATTTTGTTCATATGTTGCCTTTCACTTGTACTCTTGTTTGCGCGGAATAAGAGGTCAAATTTTAAATTGTACTTACTTGATGAAAGGACGATAAATAAGGAATCATTGCTGCCTCGGGCGGATTGGTTGGTTCTGATGCCTTCAAATGAATCTTCTTTCGAACAGTAGTCATTACTGATCGTTTTTCCACTTGAGGACAGACTGTTAACGCTTTATGATAATAAAGCCCAAATTACGTCAACCATATGTTACTACCAAGTGAATACAAATTTGTACGGATATGAATGTGACAATACGAAATATTGGTGACATATTCATTTAGCTCTCTTCATTACAGAATTACTAGTTTGAAAACACTTTTGTGAATAGGTAGAAGTCATAACTCCACTTATATGGTAAATTTAAATTGTAAAACACTGTTTATATAGCTATAAGTATGTTATAAGTGGGATGATGTTAGGAAACAAGCAATATTTTGATATATTAATGACGAACAAATTACCAATAAAGTTCTTATTGTCAGAAAATAAATATATTGTTTGCTCCATCTGAAATTGAAATTGCTTAGTAATTCAGGAATAAATACTGTAATTGAAAGTTCAACATTTTTAAAAGCAGAATTAAAGCATATGTGTTCTAAATTTTGCACTGAATTTTTATGACTTACGTAAGGTAATATATTCCGGCTTTACTTGTTACAACTTAGACTCTGCAATGTATCAATATCTGCCGTGTATTTCTATATCCCATTTGCCTCACATGCCTTAATTCACTTCATCATATCTGTTCTTGATTATTCAGAACATTTCACACAATCTTGCTGGGTTTTATTCTTATCTCAATAACTCTCCTAATCTGTAGCCTTTTTCTAATCTGGCTATATCATTGATCTGTCTTCCACTTTGATATTTTACATCTACTCTCTTTATCAATTAGGGCTGATAAATTAATTGTAACTTAACCCTTCTGTATCATTCAAAAAGCATTTCATTTAACTATCATTCTTTTCCTCCCGATTATTTTATATATCTCCACAACCCTTATACCATCTTTCCTGCGTCTTGCCAGTTAAAATGCAATATGGAACGCTCGTACCTGCTTGTCATTGATGCGTTTTTCAGAAGTTCTATCGTAACCAAAACATTACGTTTTCCCGAAGAGTGATAAATGGTTTTTCTCTCATTAATTTGTAGAACAGCATCGCACCATGAAGTAGCCATCGCAAGGGAAGTTAAGTGGACACAGGAGCAGCATATGATTACAAAGGAAGCGTCATGCTCCCTTACCACATCAAACATTTATTGTTGCGTAACAAACATCTGCAAGGTGGAATTATTACTGCCTAGGGCCACGCGTAGCACGACAGCCAGGTGATATAGTTGGGCATAGAGGCATACAGATATGGGATGCTGTACTCAGGAATATGATGTCACAACTGGCTCAACTGAAACTCCAAATCTGCCGTAAATGCCTCTGAACGAAGTTGCCATCTGTGCCATTCGTCCTCGATAGTCGAAAGGTCTGGAGAACTTGCTGACCAAGAAGCATGTTAAAATCACAAAGGCAGGCCAGAGATACCAATGCGGTATGATTATGGACATTATCCTGCTGGAAAATGGCATTGTTAAGCTACACCAGGAAGGGAAGCACACACTGTCGCAAAATTTCCTGGACATTTCGCGGCGCCTTCAGATTTCCTTCAGTCACCACCAGTGGGGAGCAGGACACGTAAGAAATATCCTATACATGTGAAACCTCTCGTTGGGGCGGTATGCGCTTTACAAAATGTTGTAATATTGTAATAATTTGTGCCACTCACTGCCTGTTATTTATCTTAGAACAAATGGAGCATAAAGCTATGTTCTTCAGGACTATGGCAAATTTTATAAATGACTCAAAGAAAGTAAGGAGCCTCCGTGGCTCAGACAGCAGCGCGTCGGCCTCTCACCGCTGGACACCGTGGTTCAAATCCCGGTCACTCAATTTGAGATTTGTGCTGGACAAAGCGGAGGCGGGACAGGTTTTTCTCCGGGTACTCCGGTTTTCCCTGTCATCTTTCATTCCAGCAACACTCTCCATTATCATTTCATAGCATTTATCACTCATTAATAAATCACCTTGGGAGTGGCGACCCCATTGTAATAACAGCCTGTATATGTTTCATTCATACATCCCTGACCCGACCAATGACTGGAAAACAGGTTGTAGGTTTTCATTTCAAAGAAAGTAAAACATAAATAAACATTCATATGCAATGCAATACATTCTCCCTATTAACCTTTAATTAGGTATGTGGGTAAGTGTTACGTAAGTGGTTAGCTAGGGTACTCACAACACACCAACTACAACTTGCCCTATTCCTTTACAAATTGGCTTCACGGAGGGATGACGAGCATTCAGCAGACCTCGTCATCCGCTTTATGAGGGATAGTGGTCTGTTTTATAGTGTGTGATGATGTCCTTTGTTCTTGTGCTTTTTGTGTCAATTGCGCTTTTATCCCATTGACTTCATTTTAGTTTGTGTTGCGTATTTTAAGTGTGTTATTTTAACGTCTAACGTAAATTATTTGTGTATATCTGTACTAGCAGGCAATGCCTTATTCCTTTGTTTCCTGTATTTTCACATATTTTATTAGAAAATAAGGCATTGCGTATTAGATCCACTGGTTGTTTTAATCTCACCCTCAATTTCTTCATCACCATTTTTTTAACTCTACTCCGTGGATACGGTTTAAAATTTTAACTTCTTATCTCATGTCGTTCATCTCGTTCCATTAGGGGCCGATGACTTTCGATGTTAGGCCCCTTAAAACAACACGCATCATCATCATCATCATCCTCATCATCATTTACAAATTTTAAATAAAGACCAAATATACCAACTTCAATCTACCTTAAAACTATTATCATAAGATATTTAGCACCACAGTTATAAAAATTAATACCCTACTGATTTCCAATCCCAGAGTCATAATATTTTGGTTTAGTACTGCATGTAAATTTTTAAGCTCAATTCTTCATTACTTCCAGACAATTATTTAAAACGCAAGTATCTAAAAAGCAACTTATAGAGCCCCAGAAACAGTACTTCACTTCTTGAAGCTAACACACAATGAAGTACCCTTCAATAATAGTCTTCCTTTTCGTCACCATCTGAATATGTTTCTTTGTTGCAACAGTCTGCACAGATGTTTCTCATGTGATTCAGACACATGAACTGATGACATTTGCAGCAGAAAAATTTAGTTTTCTTGTCTAATGATCTGTGACATGCTGTACACCTTCCCGACGAGCGAAGTTGTCGTTCAGGAATCATTGCTACCTCAGGCGGATTGGCTAGTTTTGATGCCTTCAAATCAATCTCCTTTCGAACAGTAGCCAATACTGATCATTCCACTTGAGAACGTACTAGTGCCTGGCGCAACAACCTCAGGAACTGTCGTCTGATCTACTTGGATGAATTATTATTGGACGTGAAAATTACTTGAGCATAAATGCCTGCAATATCCAGCATGCGAAAAAATACCACAAAAGGCCATAGTTTGGTCCTTCTAACTACGCAGTATGTTAAAGACATTTTGTCCACTGTGTCAACACCTCCTTTAGTAAGGTTGTAGAAGTTTATGATCATTTCCTTTTTTAGTTTCCCTGATGAAGGATCAATTTCTGTTGTGATGGTGATGCATGGTTGAAATCATAAGAACGTTCCTACCTTTCTTTGGCACGTATGACAGTGCAGTTGTTTGATCACAATAAGCGAAAAGCGTATTATTTATTTCTCTTTCTTTCGTATCAGTGAATTCCTTGGGGAGTTTCGGTTTGCTTTTTCTATATGTACCTACGAGAGAAAGTTTTTTCAATCAAATCTTGAGCAAGTTCTGTACTCGTAAACCAATTTTCTACAGTAATATTTCTACTTATTCCTTGGATAGACTCTCAACGTCTCAGCACGACGTCTCTGGGTGCATTTGACACTTGAAAAGGCCCTTCAGGCTGCTTCCCCGTATAAATTTCCATGGCAGAAGTATATCATGTCCTAGAGTCATGCATCGTTAGTATTTTAATACCATGTTTGGCGGGTTTGCTAGGTATGAACTGCTTAAAGGGGCATTTCCCCGAGAAAAGGAACAATATGTTCATCGATCGTAACATATTCAGAGAGGGAGTAACAATTTTTACAATTTTCTGTGAAAATGGCTGCTAACTTTTCCAATTCATTACGCTGTTTACGATCATGACTGCTGTCAAATCTTAGACACCTCATCAAAAATAAAAATCTGTCCAGTGGCATAGTGGTATAGAATATTACAATCCTTAAGCCACCACATGAGGAAAGATTCTCCAAGTTCAGTTTTGCTGCCAGATAGGAACCGTCAATAAACAGTAGCCCAATGAAATAATATATTTCATATTCTTCATTTGTCTTCCTGCACTTGCTCTTATTGGTCTAATTTGAATAAATGTTATCAATGTAAATACTTGTGCACTCAGTTTCGGTACGAATTATAAGATCACATACGAGTACATTAAAACATTCAAGTAGAGTAGCACAATTCTTTGCGATTAGTTTCATACCTGGTAGATGAGTAATTATGTTTTGTGTCCAGGTGCGGACATTACCAGCTGCTGCACTTCTTCCACATTTACTTTTCTTGTCCTTTCCCAGGATGTATTTTGGTGTTCTTGTAGTTGATGGAGATAGTATGGAACCCGGAGTTGAACGCAAATTGATGTCATCAGGGTCATCAGCATCAGATTGTTCACTTTAAGAAATGTGGTCACTAAATATACAGTTATCAGTTTCACAATCATCAGATTCCAGTAACTCATCAGAATCTAGAAGCTTCCTGAATCATTCCTGCACTTCTTTATAGGAAGTATTCATTTCACACACTCCCAACACCACACGTAGAAACCAACTAGACACGATGTGAAACGTAACTGGGTATGCGGGGTCATGACGACACTCCAGCCTATAAGTGCTATTGTCGGCAATAATAGACAACACTTCAAATAATGCAAATGACGATATAATAAACTCCAAGCTTATTCAAGAAGGCACTGAGTTCCTCAACAGTGTAGCCAACTTCTGTCAGAAAAAAAACAACTGAATATTACACGTGGGGTGTTCTCAGCACCCCACATACCCGGTTAAAAGTTAAAATTAGCAACGTATTCAATTCAATATAAAAATTGACCTATTCAAATTATATTTTACAAAGTTAATGACCATCAAATTACCAATTTTTGCATACAGGTATTATTTGATGACACTTATTTTACCACAAACACGGTATTATTTGATGACACTTATTTCACCACAAACACGGTATTATTTGATGACACTTGTTTAACCACAAACACGGTATTATTTGATGACACTTATTTCACCACAAACACGGTATTATTTGATGACACTTATTTCACCACAAACACGGTATTATTTGATGACACTTATTTCACCACAAACACGGTATTATTTGATGACACTTATTTCACCACAAACACGGTATTATTTGATGACACTTATTTCACCACCATCACGGTATTATTTGATGACACTTATTTCACCACAAACACGGTATTATTTGATGACACTTATTTCACCACAAACACGGTAGTATTTGATGACACTTATTTCACCACAATCACGGAATTATTTGATGACACTTATTTCACCACAATCACGGTATTATTTGATGACACTTATTTCACCACAATCACGGTATTATTTGATGACACTTATTTCACCACAATCACGGTATTATTTGATGACACTCATTTCACCACAAACACGGTATTATTTGATGACACTTATTTCACCACAATCACGGTATTATTTGATGACACTTATTTCACCACAATCACGGTATTATTTGATGACACTCATTTCACCACAAACACGGTATTATTTGATGACACTTATTTCACCACAAACACGGTATTATTTGATGACACTTATTTCACCACAAACACGGTAGTATTTGATGACACTTATTTCACCACAATCACGGCATTATTTGATGACACTTATTTCACCACAATCACGGTATTATTTGATGACACTTATTTCACCACAATCACGGTATTATTTGATGACACTTATTTCACCACAAACACGGTATTATTTGATGACACTTATTCCACCACAAACACGGTATTATTTGATGACACTGATTTCCCCACAATCACGGTATTATTTGATGACACTTATTTCACCACAATCACGGTATTATTTGATGACACTTATTTCACCACAAACACGGTATTATTTGATGACACTTATTTCACCACAAACACGGTATTATTTGATGACACTTATTTCACCACAAACACGGTAGTATTTGATGACACTTATTTCACCACAATCACGGAATTATTTGATGACACTTATTTCACCACAAACACGGTATTATTTGATGACACTTATTCCAACTCAAACACGGTGTTATTTGATGACACTTATATCACCACAAACACGGTAGTATTTGATGACACTTATTTCACAACAAACACGGTATTATTTGATGACACTTATTTCAACTCAAACACGGTGTTATTTGATGACACTTATATCACCACAAACACGGTAGTATTTGATGACACTTATTTCACAACAAACACGGTATTATTTGATGACACTTATTTCACCACAAACACGGTATTTTTGATGACACTTATTTCACCACAAACACGGTATTATTTGATGACACTTATTTCACCACCATCACGGTATTATTTGATGACACTCATTTCACCACAAACACGGTATTATTTGATGACACTTATTTCACCACAATCACGGTATTATTTGATGACACTTATTTCACCACAATCACGGTATTATTTGATGACACTCATTTCACCACAAACACGGTATTATTTGATGACACTTATTTCACCACAAACACGGTATTATTTGATGACACTTATTTCACCACAAACACGGTATTATTTGATGACACTTATTTCACCACAAACACGGTAGTATTTGATGACACTTATTTCACAACAAACACGGTATTATTTGATGACACTTATTTCAACTCAAACACGGTGTTATTTGATGACACTTATATCACCACAAACACGGTATTATTTGATGACACTTATTTCACCACAAACACGGTATTATTTGATGACACTTATTTCACCACCATCACGGTATTATTTGATAACACGTATTTCACCACAATCGCGGTATTATTTGATGACACTTATTTCACCACAAACACGGTATTATTTGATGACACTTATTTTACCACAAACACGGTATTATTTGATGACACTTATTTTACCACAAACACGGTATTGTTTGATGACATTTATTTCAACACAAACACGGTATTATTTGATGACACTTGTTTCACCACAAACACGGTATTATTTGATGACACTTATTTCACCACAAACACGGTATTATTTGATGACACTTGTTTCACCACAAACACGGTATTATTTGATGACACTTGTTTCACCACAAACACGGTATTGTTTGATGACACTTGTTTCACCACAAACACGGTATTGTTTGATGACATTTATTTCACCACAAACACAGTATTATTTGATGACACTTATTTTACCACAAACACGGTATTGTTTGATGACACTTATTTCACCACAAACACGGTATTATTTGATGACACTTATTTCACCACCATCACGGTATTATTTGATGACACTTATTTCACCACAAACACGGTATTATTTGATGACACTTATTTCACCACAAACACGGTATTGTTTGATGACACTTATTTCACCACAAACACGGTATTATTTGATGACACTTATTTCACCACAATCACGGTATTATTTGATGACACTTATTTCACCACAATCACGGAATTATTTGATGACACTTATTTCACCACAAACACGGTATTATTTGAAGACACTTATTTCAACTCAAACACGGTGTTATTTGATGACACTTATATCACCACAAACACGGTAGTATTTGATGACACTTATTTCACAACAAACACGGTATTATTTGATGACACTTATTTCAACTCAAACACGGTGTTATTTGATGACACTTATATCACCACAAACACGGTAGTATTTGATGACACTTACTTCACAACAAACACGGTATTATTTGATGACACTTATTTCACCACAAACACGGTATTTTTGATGACACTTATTTCACCACAAACACGGTATTATTTGATGACACTTATTTCACCACCATCACGGTATTATTTGATGACACTCATTTCACCACAAACACGGTATTATTTGATGACACTTATTTCACCACAAACACGGTATTATTTGATGACACTTATTTCACCACAAACACGGTATTATTTGATGACACTTATTTCACCACAAACACGGTAGTATTTGATGACACTTATTTCACAACAAACACGGTATTATTTGATGACACTTATTTCAACTCAAACACGGTGTTATTTGATGACACTTATATCACCACAAACACGGTATTATTTGATGACACTTATTTCACCACAAACACGGTATTATTTGATGACACTTATTTCACCACCATCACGGTATTATTTGATAACACGTATTTCACCACAATCGCGGTATTATTTGATGACACTTATTTCACCACAAACACGGTATTATTTGATGACACTTATTTTACCACAAATACGGTATTATTTGATGACACTTATTTTACCACAAACACGGTATTGTTTGATGACATTTATTTCAACACAAACACGGTATTATTTGATGACACTTGTTTCACCACAAACACGGTATTATTTGATGACACTTATTTCACCACAAACACGGTATTATTTGATGACACTTGTTTCACCACAAACACGGTATTATTTGATGACACTTGTTTCACCACAAACACGGTATTGTTTGATGACACTTGTTTCACCACAAACACGGTATTGTTTGATGACATTTATTTCACCACAAACCACAGTATTATTTGATGACACTTATTTTACCACAAACACGGTATTGTTTGATGACACTTATTTCACCACAAACACGGTATTATTTGATGACACTTATTTCACCACCATCACGGTATTATTTGATGACACTTATTTCACCACAAACACGGTATTATTTGATGACACTTATTTCACCACAAACACGGTATTTTTTGATGACACTTATTTCACCACAAACACGGTATTATTTGATGACACTTATTTCACCACAATCACGGTATTATTTGATGACACTTATTTCACCACAATCACGGTATTATTTGATGACACTTATTTCACCACAATCACGGTATTATTTGATGACACTTATTTCACCACAATCACGGTATTATTTGATGACACTTATTTCACCACAATCACGGTATTATTCGATGACACTTATTTCACCACAATCACGGTATTATTTGATGACACTTATTTCACCACAATCACGGTATTATTTGATGACACTTATTTCAACTCAAACACGGTGTTATTTGATGACACTTGTTTCACCACAAATACGGTATTATTTGATGACACTTATTTCACCACAAACACGGTATTATTTGATGGCACTTATTTCACCACCATCACGGTATTATTTGATAACACGTATTTCACCACAATCACGGTATTATTTGATGACACTTATTTCACCACCATCACGGTATTATTTGATGACACTTGTTTCACCACAAACACGGTATTGTTTGATGACACTTGTTTCACCACAAACACGGTATTATTTGATGACACTTATTTTACCACAAACACGGTATTGTTTGATGACACTTATTTCACCACAAACACGGTATTATTTGATGACACTTATTTCACCACCATCACGGTATTATTTGATGACACTTATTTCACCACAAACACGGTATTATTTGATGACACTTATTTCACCACAAACACGGTATTGTTTGATGACACTTATTTCACCACAAACACGGTATTATTTGATGACACTTATTTCACCACAATCACGGTATTATTTGATGACACTTATTTCACCACAATCACGGAATTATTTGATGACACTTATTTCACCACAAACACGGTATTATTTGAAGACACTTATTTCAACTCAAACACGGTGTTATTTGATGACACTTATATCACCACAAACACGGTAGTATTTGATGACACTTATTTCACAACAAACACGGTATTATTTGATGACACTTATTTCAACTCAAACACGGTGTTATTTGATGACACTTATATCACCACAAACACGGTAGTATTTGATGACACTTACTTCACAACAAACACGGTATTATTTGATGACACTTATTTCACCACAAACACGGTATTTTTGATGACACTTATTTCACCACAAACACGGTATTATTTGATGACACTTATTTCACCACCATCACGGTATTATTTGATGACACTCATTTCACCACAAACACGGTATTATTTGATGACACTTATTTCACCACAAACACGGTATTATTTGATGACACTTATTTCACCACAAACACGGTATTATTTGATGACACTTATTTCACCACAAACACGGTATTATTTGATGACACTTATTTCACCACAAACACGGTATTATTTGATGACACTTATTTCACCACAAACACGGTAGTATTTGATGACACTTATTTCACAACAAACACGGTATTATTTGATGACACTTATTTCAACTCAAACACGGTGTTATTTGATGACACTTATATCACCACAAACACGGTATTATTTGATGACACTTATTTCACCACAAACACGGTATTATTTGATGACACTTATTTCACCACCATCACGGTATTATTTGATAACACGTATTTCACCACAATCGCGGTATTATTTGATGACACTTATTTCACCACAAACACGGTATTATTTGATGACACTTATTTTACCACAAACACGGTATTATTTGATGACACTTATTTTACCACAAACACGGTATTGTTTGATGACATTTATTTCAACACAAACACGGTATTATTTGATGACACTTGTTTCACCACAAACACGGTATTATTTGATGACACTTATTTCACCACAAACACGGTATTATTTGATGACACTTGTTTCACCACAAACACGGTATTATTTGATGACACTTGTTTCACCACAAACACGGTATTGTTTGATGACACTTGTTTCACCACAAACACGGTATTGTTTGATGACATTTATTTCACCACAAACACAGTATTATTTGATGACACTTATTTTACCACAAACACGGTATTGTTTGATGACACTTATTTCACCACAAACACGGTATTATTTGATGACACTTATTTCACCACCATCACGGTATTATTTGATGACACTTATTTCACCACAAACACGGTATTATTTGATGACACTTATTTCACCGCAAACACGGTATTGTTTGATGACACTTATTTCACCACAAACACGGTATTATTTGATGACACTTATTTCACCACAATCACGGTATTATTTGATGACACTTATTTCACCACAATCACGGAATTATTTGATGACACTTATTTCACCACAAACACGGTATTATTTGAAGACACTTATTTGAACTCAAACACGGTGTTATTTGATGACACTTATATCACCACAAACACGGTAGTATTTGATGACACTTATTTCACAACAAACACGGTATTATTTGATGACACTTATTTCAACTCAAACACGGTGTTATTTGATGACACTTATATCACCACAAACACGGTAGTATTTGATGACACTTACTTCACAACAAACACGGTATTATTTGATGACACTTATTTCACCACAAACACGGTATTTTTGATGACACTTATTTCACCACAAACACGGTATTATTTGATGACACTTATTTCACCACCATCACGGTATTATTTGATGACACTCATTTCACCACAAACACGGTATTATTTGATGACACTTATTTCACCACAAACACGGTATTATTTGATGACACTTATTTCACCACAAACACGGTATTATTTGATGACACTTATTTCACCACAAACACGGTAGTATTTGATGACACTTATTTCACAACAAACACGGTATTATTTGATGACACTTATTTCAACTCAAACACGGTGTTATTTGATGACACTTATATCACCACAAACACGGTATTATTTGATGACACTTATTTCACCACAAACACGGTATTATTTGATGACACTTATTTCACCACCATCACGGTATTATTTGATAACACGTATTTCACCACAATCGCGGTATTATTTGATGACACTTATTTCACCACAAACACGGTATTATTTGATGACACTTATTTTACCACAAACACGGTATTATTTGATGACACTTATTTTACCACAAACACGGTATTGTTTGATGACATTTATTTCAACACAAACACGGTATTATTTGATGACACTTGTTTCACCACAAACACGGTATTATTTGATGACACTTATTTCACCACCATCACGGTATTATTTGATGACACTTATTTCACCACAAACACGGTATTTTTGATGACACTTATTTCACCACAAACACGGTAGTATTTGATGACACTTATTTCACCACAAACACGGTATTATTTGATGACACTTGTTTCACCACAAACACGGTATTATTTGATGACACTTGTTTCACCACAAACACGGTAGTATTTGATGACACTTACTTCACAACAAACACGGTATTATTTGATGACACTTATTTCACCACAAACACGGTATTTTTGATGACACTTATTTCACCACAAACACGGTAGTATTTGATGACACTTATTTCACCACAAACACGGTATTATTTGATGACACTTGTTTCACCACAAACACGGTATTATTTGATGACACTTGTTTCACCACAAACACGGTATTGTTTGATGACACTTGTTTCACCACAAACACGGTATTGTTTGATGACATTTATTTCACCACAAACCACAGTATTATTTGATGACACTTATTTTACCACAAACACGGTATTGTTTGATGACACTTATTTCACCACAAACACGGTATTATTTGATGACACTTATTTCACCACCATCACGGTATTATTTGATGACACTTATTTCACCACAAACACGGTATTATTTGATGACACTTATTTCACCACAAACACGGTATTTTTTGATGACACTTATTTCACCACAAACACGGTATTATTTGATGACACTTATTTCACCACAATCACGGTATTATTTGATGACACTTATTTCACCACAATCACGGTATTATTTGATGACACTTATTTCACCACAATCACGGTATTATTTGATGACACTTATTTCACCACAATCACGGTATTATTTGATGACACTTATTTCACCACAATCACGGTATTATTCGATGACACTTATTTCACCACAATCACGGTATTATTTGATGACACTTATTTCACCACAATCACGGTATTATTTGATGACACTTATTTCAACTCAAACACGGTGTTATTTGATGACACTTGTTTCACCACAAATACGGTATTATTTGATGACACTTATTTCACCACAAACACGGTATTATTTGATGGCACTTATTTCACCACCATCACGGTATTATTTGATAACACGTATTTCACCACAATCACGGTATTATTTGATGACACTTATTTCACCACCATCACGGTATTATTTGATGACACTTGTTTCACCACAAACACGGTATTGTTTGATGACACTTGTTTCACCACAAACACGGTATTATTTGATGACACTTATTTCACCACAAACACGGTATTATTTGATGACACTTATTTCACCACCATCACGGTATTATTTGATAACACGTATTTCACCACAATCACGGTATTATTTGATGACACTTATTTCACCACAATCACGGTATTATTTGATGACACTTATTTCACCACAAACACGGTATTATTTAATGACACTTATTTCACCACAAACACGGTATTATTTGATGACACTTATTTTACCACAAACACGGTATTGTTTGATGACACTTATTTCAACTCAAACACGGTATTATTTGATGACACTTATTTCACCACCATCACGGTATTATTTGATGACACTTATTTCACCACAAACACGGTATTATTTAATGACACTTATTTCACCTCAAACACGGTATTATTTGATGACACTTATTTTACCACAAACACGGTATTGTTTGATGACACTTATTTCACCACAAACATCATCACAAGTATTCTTTTCAAGTTTCACTATTTGCTGAATATAAATTTCCCGCTTCTCCTACCATCATTCTCAATAATTATGGCAGAGTAGCATCAACTTTAGGCGAAACATCAAGGTAGGTACTCCTTGTCAGAGGGATTTTATAAGAACGTACCTAGTCTATGCACATCTCGAAGGTCGGTCGGGCCAGTGCTAAAGCATGTTCGTAACAAAGCTAAGAATGAAATTTGAAAGGAAATTTTGTTCTGTTTTTAATGCGGAAGATCTCCCAAAGACCAGCACACGGATGGCGTACCTTGACTATCACATAGTTATTTGCCTCTTCTCTTTACATTTTCACTGACAGTTTCACTTTCTGCAGTAATGAATAACAGATGATTATGGCTATTTCCTTACAAAACGATTATCCTACGTCAAATGGTACCTGGCATGTATCAGACGTACAATCTCAAAAGTAACTTCCTTGGACTATGGTTGTTCTTGTAAAATAACCATCCCCACCTCAACTGGGTGCCGCCAACGAGACCATTTTGGATATCAGCCATTCATTCTCGGTATTCTACATCTGTTCTTCTTTTCTTCAATACACCTTACTTGCAGCGAAACGTCAGCAAACAATGAACAACGCTGAAAAGACTCGGAAATTTTGTAATCAACGTGATAATCTTCATGAAAATTAAGACTGCTCTGTGTTTTATCTATTACGTTGTAATCTAATTCAGATAGTTATTTAATTTTCAACATCTTGTCGGTAATATGAGCCACTGGATTAAGCCCAGCATCTTGGCTCCCGTATTACTACGTAATCGTTATAAGATGGTTCTTGAAAAGACGTCAGTCATTTGTGAACCATACGAGTACACCCTTTTGTCTAAGAAATGCTGATCATTGAACACCGAATTCAGTTTTCATTAATTTAACTTTCCGGTCTTCTGTTTCTTCAACTTTAATGATCTATAATTAAGATCGTTATTTAGTTCAACATCTTCACAATCGATTTATCCTTTTGGCTAGTTGCTTTACGTCGCACCGACACAGATAGGTCTTAATGACGACGATGTGATAGGAAAGTGCTAGGTGTGAGAAGGAAGCGGCCGTGGCCTTAACTAAGGTACAGCCCCAGCATTTGCCTGGTGTGAAAATTGGAAACCACGGAAAACCATTTTCACGGCTGCCGACAGTGGGGGTCGAACGCACTATCTCCCGGATGCAAGAGACTCTAACCGCACGGCCAACTCGCCCGGTCGATTTATCCTAGTACATAATGACTTATATTTATTTAATGGTGATGTACGTGTTAACAATATGAGATCCCAGTGTGGAAACCCTATATTCACATTTCCGCTGTAATTTCACTGTCACGTGTACTAATTCAAAGCCATTTTTTGTTGAGTCAGTTGGTGTAACATATTCGACTGGATAATACACTGACTGACAGTGACAATGCAACACCAAGGAGGAGTGGTTCGAAAGGGATGAAAGTTGGGGAAAAAACAGAGACGGCACGGATGAATAATTGATGTTTATTTCAAACCGATATGCAGGTTACACAATGCGCACGGCATCCACTCAGTAGGATGTAGGACCACCGCGAGCGGCGATGCACGCAGAAACACGTCGAGGTACAGAGTCAATAAGAGTGCGGATGGTGTCCTGAGGGATGGTTCTCCATTCTCTGTCAACCATTTGCCACAGTTGGTCGTCCGTACGAGGCTGGGGCAGAGTTTGCAAACGGCGTCCAATGAGATCCCACACGTGTTCGATTGGTGAGAGATCCGGAGAGTACGCTGGCCACGGAAGCATCTGTACACCTCGTAGAGCCTGTTGGGAGATGCGAGTAGTGTGTGGGCGGGCATTATCCTGCTGAAACAGAGCATTGGGCAGCCTCTGAAGGTACGGGAGTGCCACCGGCCGCAGCACATGCTGCACGCAGCGGTGGGCATTTAACGTGCCTTGAATCCGCACTAGAGGTGACGTGCAATCATACGCAATAGCGCCCCAAACCATGATGCCGCGTTGTCTAGCGGTAGGGCGCTCCACAGTTACTGCCGGATTTGACCTTTCTCCACGCCAACGCCACACTCGTCTGCGGTGACTATCACTGACAGAACAGAAGCGTGACTCATCGGAGAACACGACGTTCCGACATTCCCTCATCCAAGTCGCTCTAGCCCGGCACCATGCCAGGCGTGCACGTCTATGCTGTGGAGTCAATGGTAGTCTTCTGAGCGGACGCCGGGAGTGCAGGCCTCCTTCAACCAATCGACGGGAAATTGTTCTGGTCGATATTGGAACAGCCAGGGTGTCTTGCACATGCTGGAGAATGGCGGTTGACGTGGCGTGCGGGGCTGCCACCGCTTGGCGGCGGATGCGCCGATCCTCGCGTGCTGACGTCACTCGGGCTGCGCCTGGACCCCTCGCACGTGCCACATGTCCCTGCGCCAACCATCTTCGCCACAGGCGCTGCACCGTGGACACATCCCTATGGGTATCGGCTGCGATTTGACGAAGCGACCAACCTGCCCTTCTCAGCCCGATCACCATACCCCTCGTAAAGTCGTCTGTCTGCTGGAAATGCCTCCGTTGACGGCGGCCTGGCATTCTTAGCTATACACGTGTCCTGTGGCACACGACAACACGTTCTACAATGACTGTCGGCTGAGAAATCACGGTACGAAGTGGGCCATTCGCCAACGCCGTGTCCCATTTATCGTTTGCTACGTGCGCTGCTCAGCGGCACATTTCACATCATGAGCATACCTCAGTGACGTCAGTCTACCCTGCAATTGGCATAAAGTTCTGACCACTCCTTCTTGGTGTTGCATTTGCTCTGTCAGTCAGTGTATATAAAATGTTCTATACTCAGTGTCAATGATCGCCAGTTATACATGATTCATTGAGAAACATCTAACCTATAACAACACTTACTGTAACTAATGGAGAATGCAGTGAAGGAACTGATGCCCTTATTCGTTGTATGATCGGAAGAGCATGACGTCTGGTTACTGACACGTTTATTTAGTGAAATACATGTACTTCAAAACAAAAATAATTTCGTTGCTGAAAAGGGAAGTGCTTCTAGAATACCGAATATTAAAGTATCATAAAACAGTTATGAGTGTCAGTTATTCCAAGGATGAACATGGTAAGTAATTATGTATGTGCGTAAGGTTATTCATTGTAAATTCACTGAGGGAAAGCTGTCTCTTGGGCTCAATAATCATCACTTTATGACACACACACCATTACAATGGCGTACGATGGGACAGAAATCCTTTCTTGTAATTCTCAAGCAAGTGATTTCAATAACCCTGCTCTTTACATCATTTATCAAATGTCTCGTCTTATACGCGGGTCTCCCTGATGTATCACATTTTATGAAGGAATATATTTAAATGAGGTATTTTTCCTAACTTCGTTTAGAGATTCAAAACTTTATCTTATGTAACAAGCAGAAAACTTAGTTCAAGTTAGGGAGGAAAGTTTGCAAGGATGCAAACGAGCCATATGAAGCCAAAGAGAAAAGGGGATTCCTGAACAAACAGCACTCATAACTTAGAGATGCCGATAAGCTCCTTATGGATTATCACTCCCATTTATCATCGCAGATTGACAGATTACTATCTGCAATCGTTGAGACTGTATTGTGTGTTATATTCATTTTACATTAGAAATGTGGACCATTCCAGGAAGACGGAGCGGAATCTCTTCAAGAACAAACGTATCTTAGGGAGATGGGTTCTAAATCCAAACATAGCTATGTAGTCATTCATCAAATCGTATCGATTTCAAATTGCGGTGGCTGGGAGTATTTATTGCTTCGTTTATAAAGTATTTGGGAAACGAATGACGACTTTCTGGAAGTCATCTAGCTGGGAAAAGGGAGGAATCAATATGGCTGCTAACACTGCTGACGCCTCCGAAACTGGTCACTTGAATTTGAAACTTTTTGTGACAATAGGGTATCGGCAGTTGCAGTAAACATTAAGTGGAAACGTATCAACAGGATATTCGTATTGTTACAAGTTTCTTATCATAACACGTGGCGGAAAGGACAGAATTCAGGAATTAAGCTGAAAACCAGGACCTAAATTTGAAAATAAAAATGTCAGAAATGTCATGTTAGACAAATACATTTTTGGAAAGATATAACATTAAAAATTGGAAACTTCAACATTCTAAGCTTCTAAAAAAGAAATATTAAAAATATACCTCGAAAATTCCGTTTTCCGTCCATAAGGAATTAATATTCTATTTAATTTAATTAATTGTATTAACTAATGTTATCATTATTTCTTTTGATTTTATTAGTTTGTACTGTAATCCTCTCCTGTGAACCATGCGACCTTGTTGAAGTAGGGAAGTTTGTGAGTCCCAATGAAGCAGGTAACCGAGCTGTAGGAGCAACTAT
The DNA here is from genome assembly GCF_040414725.1 of Anabrus simplex. Classification (NCBI taxonomy): domain Eukaryota; kingdom Metazoa; phylum Arthropoda; class Insecta; order Orthoptera; family Tettigoniidae; genus Anabrus; species Anabrus simplex. The sequence goes on along the minus strand of NC_090265.1, from coordinate 1,264,655,175 downwards.
ATCGGGTGGGTATCTGTCGAGAGACAGCTATGTTGATACTGTTACACGGCTGAAAGCAACAGGAAGCTATAGCCGTAACTAAGTCCCGTGGAGATGCAGATCTCTCAGTATGAATGAAGGTTGATGGCTTCCTCCCGGGAAAAATATTTCGGAGGTAAAATTGTCCTCCATTAGGATCTTCGGGAGGGGAATAAAGAAGAGGAAGTAATCATCGGGAAGATGATTATGGAAGAGAGCGTTGGATGTTAGCAATAAAATTTGAATCGTTGTTGTAGGTTAGAAAATATGAAAATTGAAATGGACAGGCTAAATTTAGATGTAGTTGGTATATGCTAAATACGTTGACAGGAAGATCAGGATTTTTGGTCAGGTGACTACAGAGTTATCAACACAAAATCAAACAGGGGAAATGCAGGAGTTGATTAAATAATGAATAACAAAATAGGGGATTGGGGAGCTGGTAGTCTAGAGGGAAGCAGAGTGAACACATTATTGTCAAGGTAGACTCCAAGCAAAAGTCCACTACAGTAGTGCAGGTCTACAGGTCTACTTGTTTTGCAGATGATGAATAATCAATCAGTCACTACTGATCTGCATTTAGGGCAGTCGCCCAGTTGGTGGACTGTTGTTTTCCTAACCTTTTCTTAAATGATTGCAGAGAAATTGGAAATTTATTGAACACATCTCCTAGTAAGTTATTCCTATCCCTAACTCCCCTTCCTATAAACGAATATTTACCTCAATTTGTCCTCTTGAATTCCAACTTTATCTTCATATGGTGATCTTTCCTACTATTAAAGACAGCACTCAAACTTATTAGTCTACTGATGTCATTCCACGACATCTCTCCACTGACAGCTCGGAACATAACACTTACTTGAGCAGCTCGTCTCCTTTCTCCCAAGTCTTCCCAGCCCAATTTTTGCAACATTTGTGTAACGCTACTCTTTTGTTGGAGATCACCCTGAACAAATCGAACTGCTTTACTTTGGATTTTTTCCAGTTCTTGAATCAAGTAATCCCGGCGAGGGTCCCATAAATTGGAACCATACTCCATGGAGTCTTATCAGAGATGTATATGCCTTCTCTTTTACATTCTTATTAAAACCCCTAAATACCCTCAAAACTATTTGCAAAGATCTGTACTGTAAACATTTTTATTACTAAAAACTAACAGGGTGTGGGGTAATAAGCTTACTTTTGACAACATACCATATCAGTTCTGGGAAAAGGAGATTGGCGTTCGGTTTCCCCCATTAATTTTGAGGTTAAGATATTTTACTGTCAATGAAATGAAACTCTGAATTCGTTTGATAGAACAATATATATTCTTTAAATAATATATCAAAAAATAGTGAGTCTTGTTGCGATAAAACAGATGAGAATATGAAATTATGACATTGCAACTGAAAGAAACTAGGCATGAATTTGAATTCTTCTTGACCGGACATTTAACAATTTATACGAAATATTTCCCTCACTGATTCACTTGACTGTACCTTTAACACTTTGAGTGTAATTACGACGTAATCCATTGTTCTGGTGTTTACTGTAGATGTGTCACGCCTAACGTGGTGATACATCCTTGAGACTGCTTCTTCTCCATATCATCTGACTTCTTTGTAAGTCAATATGGTATGACCTCTTGGCAGGTCCAGGGTTGCCCTCTCTGACTCCTTGGTAAGCCTTGCGTCCGCGTCTTCCACTAATTGACAGACCAACCATTTGGTCTCACTCTCTCAATGACCAATAATGGCTCACTGAGTCTTCTCCATCTCTCGTTCACACTGGTTGACTGGCCAACTAAGGCCTCTTGATCTAGTAGACTACTTCACTGTACTGCATCCGTATAAGTAATGACTGACGCTACAATGTGCATCCACCTTATATAGACGTTGGTTGACACAGCTACGTAATCTCCAGAAATAACAATGACATACTCCCACCTACGCGACAAATATTACATACAGTGGTGAAATAGCCCTGCGGCGATCGAGTCCGTGCGCGCATTGCTAAATAAATACGATGACGTAGCCATGGAGTGGCGATGACTTGGCAGAATCTCCACTGGTATAGCAATATAACAACGTCACTTCCAATCTCTGATATATACAACAATTCTCACTGTACAGGTGTTTAATGATAATCTACACATACGTATATATGCATACATCTAAGTGCAATCTTGCAAGCAACAGGCAATTGCAAAATTGAATAAAACGGATAATTACAATAATAGTAACAATATCACAGATAAAATAATAATAATACTGACATAATAATAATAATAATAATAATAATAATAATACAGATAAAATCATACAATAATAAAAATACAGATATCATCTTGTAACGGGATTTGAACCGTTACAATTCGCCTCCCTCATAAATAAATCGAAGAACAAAGAATCGATTGATTTATGAACAACATAGTATATATATATATATAACACTGACACATGTAAACACTTTAAATGATTATACAACAATAATTTTCTTTTTCAGCATCCATACATTTTATAATACATCACATATGAGAATTTTTCTCGCACATTGCCATCGTAGATAACTGTTCAGTGTCCCATTCTCTTTTTCTCTCATACAAATCACAAGAGTACAGCACTCAATTTAACACATACAAATAATTTTAAATGATTACACTACATTCTTCTTTTTTTAACATATCAAAACTTTTTGTGAAATATCACTTATATGAGAACTGTTCTCGCATATTGTTATCGCAGATAACTGTCCAATGTCCTGTTCTCCGTTTTTTTTGTCACACAGTACATGACAATGTAGCACTGATTCTTCCAATGCACCAATACAACACTTGGTTCACACGCCAATTCACATATGTTAGTTTTATTTTGCCAGTTTCTCACAAAATTTAATCATCTTACTCTTATTTCAACAAATCTCACGTGAAATACTTCTTTAAGTTCTTAATACTATAAATACTGACAATATCCCCTTCCTGATCTTTTAAGGAATATGCACACTTCCCGATACGGCTCACAATAGTGAAATACCCCTGATACAAAAATATAACTTCAACATATTTCCCGCCTCTGCAGATGATGAAATGGAACTCTGAGTAGCACTCTGTCACTCAAACTGAATCAATTTTGCCCTCATTAACTTACAAATCAATAAATCACATCCTTCTTGGCAACAATAATTAAAGAATCAATACTATGGCTACAAGATGGTTCAATTATTCCGTAATCCAGCATAATGTTTATTTGTTCTTCGACAGCACTGGCATTTTTAAGTGGAATGGGGTACTTACCTCCCACAAACGATGAATGGTCATGTACTACAAATTTATGTTCATATACGTGTTCTTCCTCACTTAACACTAAATACATCTCGATGCTTACCTAACATCGAACACAATTACTCCTCTTGTAATTCACTCAAATTACCTCACGTCACTGCCTCCTACCGACGATCCCTTAGATCCTGGTCGTTATAGACACCTGACATACTTCAACACATTTCCTCTCACTAGGAACAACTTCACTTACCTCCCATACATTTCAAAGAACACACGTCACCAACACACTTACCTCAGACCATCATAATTAACACGTACTTCTTTGCTGGTTTTATTCCCAGAACAAACACACACTACCTAAATCAAAGTCTATTCTACTTCCATAATTTGTAAGCCAGTCAGCTACTAAAATAACTGAATACACCAGATTTGGCACAACAAGGCATGGTAGAAAGTTACATTCATTTTCAATCGTAATTGGTACCGCTATCATTTTATTTACTCACTTTGACTTACCCAACGGCTGTTATAAAATAGTACCTTCTTTACATCACAATTTCCATCATCGACTACCTCACTGCTTACAGTATATTCTCAGCATTACAAGTACTTACATCACTTACCAGAACACTTCTTACGTCTAACTTACTGCTACCATGAATTACTTCATACCTATGACTACGTCATCACTTAAATATCTCACTTAACATTACTCAGGTCACAATCACGCTACTCTTATATCTACTTTCACTACATAACAACTTATGCTACATACCTGTTCAACTACTGCCTTCGGCCTGTCAACTTAACTAAACCGATTCCCTGTGAGTTACTCTGGCTCGATGACTATTCCTGAATACCTCTGATGACTTAAATCCTCACGCCTTCGGTCACTTTGGCCTATAAAGTTTCCTCGCCTTCCTTCTCCGGATTGCCCCTGGTAACTCTGCTGAACCCTATCACTATTGAAATGTCTATTAGCCGTCCGCTGATCATAATTATTCCCTCTACAGCTATTCTGTCTATAATTCCTCACATAATTCACATCTGCACGCCTCCCATCTTCCGATTCTCTCTGGTAATTCTGTTGACCTCTATCACTATTGAAATATCTATCATTCCTCGGCTGATCATAATTATTCCCTCTCCAGTTATTCTGTCTATAATTCCTCAAATAATTCACATCTGCACGCCTCCCATCTTCCGATTCTCTCTGGTAATTCTGCTGACCTCTATCGCTATTTAAATTTCTATTAGCCCTCGGCTGATCATAATTGTTACCTCTCCTCTGATAATTATCTGACCTGTTTCCCGCTCCCTCTACAGTTCTACTTTGCGGTCGATTACCCCCTATGCTACTATTCAGAGCCTCAAAACTATCTAACAATACCTCCATTTCTTTGATAGTACTGACTTTCTGCATACACGCAGCTTCCCTAATCCTATCAGAATAATGTTTTAACATAATCCTTACGATATCAACTTCTGAACCAATACTATTAAGATTTTTCCATATAAGCACGTGTGTCAGAAAGTATTCTGTCATCGACATTCCCTCCTGTTGTCTATATTTACCAAGCATAATCCGTTCTCTCTCACGATCTTGTACATTCTCATCCCAAAATTTATTAATGAACTTCTCTTTAAATTCTTCCATATTAGACATGTTATTACGGTACACTTGAAACCAGGTTTTACTTTCACCGATGAAAGAATTAGACAAAATTTCCAGCACGTATTCCCATTCAAAAATATTATTCCTCAACTTACTTGCAAATCTTTTCTCAACTAGTTTTACAAACTCCATAGGATTAAACTGTTTTCCAGAAAACTTAGGCAAATCTTGGTCCCTATTGTATAAACCACTCGTTACTACTATTTCTCTTGTAATCTGACATTCTCTCATTTCTTGCCGTAGTACCCTCTGGCAATTCAAAACTTTTTCTTCCACCACTTTCTCCGCATTCTCTTTCATTATTCTCAATTCTTCCTGTAATTTTTCCTCTTTCTCTGTAACCTTCTGCGACCAAGTTTCTTGTTCGTTCTTTAGTTCTCTGACCTGCCCAAGCTCTTTTTCAAACGTTTCTACCTTACTGACATATTCCCTCATATCTTGCCCCCACTGCATTATAGATCTTGTCTAGTCTTTTATCTATGATCTCGTGAATTTCTTCCCGGATATTAGAAATCTTATTACTTAATTCTACGATACTCTCTGTATATGTTCCTTTGACATGCTCAATTTGAGTATGAAGATCGCTCCGATTCAACTCCATTTCTCCTCTGAGGTCTACACACTCTTTGTTTAACTTATTTTCTAACTTAGATATTTGATTATTTACCTCTACTATCTTAGTATCTATTTTAGAATTTAGTGATTCACTTAACCCATCTATTTTATCATATATCACATTAAAATTTTTGTTACAAATATCAATCATTTCTACCATTTTACTACTTAGGGAGTTAATCTGTTTATTACAATGTTCATTATTAGTACTAATTAATTCTTTCATCTCTTTCTTATTATTTTCACTACTACTACTAAATAATTCTTTCATCTCTTTCATCTCTTCCTTACTATTTTCATTATTAGTACTAATTAATTCTTTCATCTCTTCCTTCTCTTTCTTATTTTCATTACTGAGCTCGGTAAATCTGGCCATCAGCAAATTTAGAATATCTTGGTTCATTTCCCCCGCGATCTCTTTTTGAGTTTCAGCGTGCTTCTCAATTTCTGTACTCTCCTGAATTATCTCAGAACCTTCCATCGTGCTCACCTGCTCCCTAATTTCAATCTCACCTTGGATGTCCGCAGAGGCAATGACCTCGTCGTCACATGACTTGTTATTGTCTTCCTTGTCCATCTTTGGTTCACTAGTGATAGTACGCGATCTCAAATTAATTTCCCTCTTCAAATCCCTTGACATATCCCCAAAATGCAAATATATATCACAAAATTACACTCCTGAAATTTACCGGTAATACTTCCGTTGGCTTTAATTGTGCATACTCCTCCCAAAATGAACCTATGATATGCTGTCATTCAGAACAAATTCTGAATTTATTCGAGCCCCACGTTGGGCGCCACTTTGTAAACATTTTTATTACTAAAAACTAACAGGGTGTGGGGTAATAAGCTTACTTTTGACAACATACCATATCAGTTCTGGGAAAAGGAGATTGGCGTTCGGTTTCCCCCATTAATTTTGAGGTTAAGATATTTTACTGTCAATGAAATGAAACTCTGAATTCGTTTGATAGAACAATATATATTCTTTAAATAATATATCAAAAAATAGTGAGTCTTGTTGCGATAAAACAGATGAGAATATGAAATTATGACATTGCAACTGAAAGAAACTAGGCATGAATTTGAATTCTTCTTGACCGGACATTTAACAATTTATACGAAATATTTCCCTCACTGATTCACTTGACTGTACCTTTAACACTTTGAGTGTAATTACGACGTAATCCATTGCTCTGGTGTTTACTGTAGATGTGTCACGCCTAACGTGGTGATACATCCTTGAGACTGCTTCTTCTCCATATCATCTGACTTCTTTGTAAGTCAATATGGTATGACCTCTTGGCAGGTCCAGGGTTGCCCTCTCTGACTCCTTGGTAAGCCTTGCGTCCGCGTCTTCCACTAAGTGACGGACCAACCATTTGGTCTCACTCTCTCAATGACCAATAATGGCTCACTGAGTCTTCTCCATCTCTCGTTCACACTGGTTGACTGGCCAACTAAGGCCTCTTGATCTAGTAGACTACTTCACTGTACTGCATCCGTATAAGTAATGACTGACGCTACAATGTGCATCCACCTTATATAGACGTTGGTTGACACAGCTACGTAATCTCCAGAAATAACAATGACATACTCCCACCTACGCGACAAATATTACATACAGTGGTGAAATAGCCCTGCGGCGATCGAGTCCGTGCGCGCATTGCTAAATAAATACGATGACGTAGCCATGGAGTGGCGATGACTTGGCAGAATCTCCACTGGTATAGCAATATAACAACGTCACTTCCAATCTCTGATATATACAACAATTCTCACTGTACAGGTGTTTAATGATAATCTACACATACGTATATATGCATACATCTAAGTGCAATCTTGCAAGCAACAGGCAATTGCAAAATTGAATAAAACGGATAATTACAATAATAGTAACAATATCACAGATAAAATAATAATACTGACATAATAATAATAATAATAATAATAATAATAATAATAATAATAATAATAATAATAATAATAATAATAATAATAATAATACAGATAAAATCATACAATAATAAAAATACAGATATCATCTTGTAACGGGATTTGAACCGTTACAGTACCCTTTATTTACAATCATATTTATGTGATTTCCCCAGTGAAGATCTTTCCTTATATTAAGACCTAGGTACATACAATGATCCCCAATGGGAACTTTCACCCCATCAACGCAGTAATTAAAACTGAGAGGACTTTTCCTATTTGTGAAACTCACAGCCTGACTTTTAACCCCGTTTATCATCATTCCATTGTCTGCTGTCCATCTCACAACGTTATCAAGGTCATGTTGCAGTTGCTCACAATGTTGTAATTTATTTGTTACTCTGTACAGAATAACACCATCTGCAAAAATCCTTATCTCTTATTCCACTTATTTATACATATCATTGATATACAGTATATATAATAGAACATAAGTTCCAATAATACTGCCTTGAGGAATCAAAGGAATCGAACCAATCGAAGGAATATCTAGCCTTGGTTTAGAACGTAGCATATCCTGTTAAAGACCATGTCCATGTTTACGTCAACAGTTCACGTCCCCACTAAAACAGTCTCTTTTTACTGTTCGGATTCCCGGAACACGTTTCTTGAAATGAGAGATTTTCCAAGAGCAATAGTTCGCTTTCGTCAATAGCACGCTAAATGCCACCACATTGAATTCTAGTTCAGCAGCGTGATTACCGTGTTCCTCCAACGAATTCAACCACCACCAACATCATAATCATCATCATTATCATCTACTGCCGCTGTAGCCACATCTGATCATCTTCTGCTAGTCTCTTTATGTTGCTGTATGAACCACATGTCAGTTCACTTACGGAGTTCTTGATGTATGACTTCCTTAGTCTTCCCTAGGTCTCTTTTCCAGTACTTTACCTTCAATGATGGCTTGGAGAAGAGAGTCGGTACGTGTCCTAGGAACTTTCTTTTCCTCTTCTTTATCGTATTAGTAAACATATCGGTCCTCTTTTACGTTCTTTAAAACAAAGTCATTTGTTTTTTATGTGTCCAACTTATTTTTGTAATTCTTCTCGAAAACTACATTTCAGCAGCCTCAAGTTTTGTTTCTTCCTGTTTCATTATATCCAGGTTTCCCACTAATACAGTAACACACACCAAAGAAAGGTCTTGAGAAATGATTTTCTGGTCTCCAACTGAGATGGTTGTTTAGCATTTTTTTTTCTTATTTTGGAAGGCTTGTCTTGCTACCACTATTCTTTTCTTGACTTCTGAAGGGGATCTGGTATCAGAGGTAATTACACTACCCAAATAGGATGATAATAACAAGTCACTTGTTATATCGGTGTATCATTTAATTTTAAGTATTTTCTGCCTGTAGGCTTCTTTTTGTCTACTATCATAAATTGTTAATTTTGTAAACTTTTCTACGGTTTTCTTGAATGTTCTTAGCACCTTATTCATACCCTTTTCAGAATCAGCTAAGAGAGCTTAAGATTTAGAGTGTGACATAAAATTTGAACGATTCTCCATAACTCACCTCACGCTGAACCACCAATTACAGTATGAGGAAAAGTTACAGTGCACTCGATCCTACACCTTACGCACAGCACATAAGCGTGTTATACTGAAATTGATGAGAGTCCAACAGTGAGACACTCCATCTAGCTCATTGAAACAGAAAATACCCAAGGAACATGGAATGATAAAAACATCTACCTGCCTTTCATCTCAATTAGGGAAGACTGCTTTAGTTTGAACGCTGTATAAGCATGCATTCCATAAAGATTCACACCTGAAAACAAATCTATAAGAGATATATTATTTTTCACCTTTAATTCTGTAACAAAATCAGGGGTACACGATAAACGCTATGGAAATATACGCGCCTCAGAGAAACTTCGCTTCGAAAATTAAAGAAGAGTTAGAGGGTTCAGATACAAGTGTTGTGAACATAGTAACCTTAAATAATCTTTACCGAGCTCGATAGCTGCAGTCGCTTAAGTGCGGCCAGTATCCAGTATTCGGGAGATAGTAGGTTCGAACCCCACTGTCGGCAGCCCTGAAAATGGTTTTCCGTGGTTTCCCATTTTCACACCAGGCGAATGCTGGGGCTGTACCTTAATTAAGGCCACGGCCGCTTCCTTCCCACTCCTAGCCCTTTCCTGTCCCATCGTCGCCGTAAGACCTATCTGTGTCGGTGCGACGTAAAACAACTAGCAAAAAAAAAAAAAATCTTCGGTGAGTAGTTTCGGCTGCCTACCTCAAAGGCGCTCAAGCGTTAACGAGCCACACTGCTTTTGCTTAGGCCCTGTCCGCGTGACCAACCCGTCCACCTTGTGTACATCCGTCTGTCCGCCGGCGTCGCCACTCCTGCACATCGTGTCTAAGAAGTGCCATAAATTTTCCAAAGAATAAGCGAATCATCGTTGCATAGATGTGAAATGTGCCGCCAAGTTGGAGGTAGACATTTCGAACATCTGCTCTGATGTATCCTACGTTTGACAATTTTTATTGTGTGCACCTACAATCTGAACTTAATGGAAGCAGAGTATCCGTTTATGCTTTAACTACTAACACCTGTGAGGTTGGCAGCCGAACTGTGATCTCCGAATCTACCCCAATACTTGCAGTTGTACCGCCTAACACTCCTATAATTTACGAAGCAATGAATTAAATTCAGCACGGCACTTTTAACTCTTCCTTCCATTATATGGTCGTTCCTGTTCCAAAACCGCGAATGTGTCAATGCTCTTCCTATCCATTATTTCACTTAAGACTGGTCACGCCTCCCAGCCACATATTGATATGCAGTCCTTCAGAACAATTTTCGTTGACTACATTTTCCTTTGCGCATGTGTAAAGGAAAATGAACATTAAATGCATCATACTCTACGAATGCGTAAATATGTCATGTAAACATACATTTTCATAGCAAGGTACACTAAGGTTCATTGTCCTTTACACACGCGCATAGGAAAATTAACTCAAAGAAATTTGTTCTGATGGACTGCATATCAATATGTGGCTCGAAGGTGATCAGTCTTAAGGGAAATAACGTATAGGAAGAACAATGTCACATTCACATTGGCACAGCAGCTATGATATAATATCAGCGATTTTCTCCATTCCACAACCTTGAAGCTTTGAATTTGATGACTTCTCGATGGACTCTACACCCCACACCAACAACTACAACAAATCGCTTCTTACATTTTTCGCGACATTGAGCAACACATTTCAAATTTAATTAACAATGAATAGTAAGGTGCTACATTGTCAGAACCCTATTTAATAGTGTAGAAGCCGAGAATCTGTCGGCAGTCACTGAAATGGAATCCTTTCTTTCTAGGTGTAGCTTTACCAGCCTGGCATAAGAATCTTTCTTTTCCTGTTCCGGATGTAAAATGTATACAGTAGATGCTTGGATATGCATCTACATCCAGTTGAAAATAGCTCGGTGAACAGGTTCAAAACCTGAGCTGGTAAGAAATAATCATAATAATAATAATAATAATAACACAGCAGAAGGTTGGAAATTACGAAGTAATGCTGAAATATATCAAAAAATAGAAAATATATCAGATGTAATGAGGAAAAGGAGACTTATGTTTTTTGGACATTTATATCGAATGCAAGATAGTAGATTAACCAGTAAGATTTTCAGATATTTGTGGAGTAAGAAATCAACGACAAGCTGGGTCAACGAAGTAAGAAAGGATTTAGAAAAAAACAATATAACAACAGAAGAAATAAATAATAGAGAAGGCTTTCGGTTAAAAGTATTGAAAATAGAAGGATTCCAAGGTAGGAAAGTAAAAACGACTGGTTCAAAGTGGTCTGAAGACAGAAAGAAGAAACATAGTGAACAGATGAAAGCGTACTGGGAGAAAAGGAAAGAACAAAGAAGAAGGAATTGAAATTGGCACGTGGTCCTCTGGTGGCCCATTCGAAAGAATAATAATAATAATAATACATACTACATTTTCTATGATATTTTGAGACGCCGTGATGCCGAAATTTTATCCCACAGGAGTTCTTTACGTACCAGTAAGTCTACCGATATGAGGTTCACGTATATGAGCACCTTCAAATACCACCGGACAGACCCAGGATCGAACTTGCCAAGTTGGGCTCAGAAGGCCAGCGCTCTATCGTTCTATCTACTCAGCCAGGCAAAAACCAAAAATAATAAATTAGAATATCTGAACCATGTCATGAAGAATACTTTGAAGCGCTATCTACTACACATTCAAGAAGAGAATGTAGAAGATTAACCGATCAAAGACGTGCATTTTTGCCCGATACCGTATGAATGCGGTACAATTTGTTCTCCATAGAGCGTTTCAATCCCATACTCGACAAAACCAATATTCGAATCGAATAAGGCAGTCTATTAAGAAAAACTGAATTAGTTAACTGAATTGGCTTTATAGAATAACATTTCTTCAAGATGGTTGTGATTCCAAGACAAAGGACATTTTAGGAGTTGCAGTAAGGATGTAAAGGAGACGGTGTGTAATTCTCTGTAAGAACCCAATGTGTGTAGCCTATACTTTCAATGTACGGGACCAGAATTACTTGATACGAGAACTGGAAAAGATCCAAAGGAAAGCCGTACGATTTTTCTAGGTGATTTCTGAAAACACATTATTGTTACGGAAATGTTGCGAACTTTGGGCTAAGGAGACTTGAGAGTAAGGAGACAAGCTGCACGACTAACGATATGTTCCCAGCTGTCAGCGTAGTAACGGCGTACAATGACATTAGTAGGCGAATAAGCTTGAGTGTAGCTTTTAATGCCTCCCAAAGGCCAACCACTCGTCCACGTCGTGGGAGGTGGGCAACGGCATGAAGTATGCGACTGCCTGTAGGGGTGATGTACAGTGGGGACTTAACAGACTTGAGAAATTTCGTCGAGGCCCTATGTTCCACTTGGAATTAAAGGAAATAAGTCAAGTAAGTCAAGTAGCTTTTAATGGTAGGAAAGATCATAATTTGAAGATAAAACTGAAATTAAATTCGGCGGATTGGGGAAAACTGTTATTTACAGGCAACTGAATGATTTATTACGGGAATCGTTCAATAAATTTCCAAGTTATTTGATAAAAGTTAAGAAGAGAATATGAAACTCTCATCTGTGACAGACATCGGGAGGCGACATTATATCTCCCACTAAGTAAACAAGAGCGGTAATCAATTCCTTGGAGACAATTAACACTTGGGAGAGAAACACTTTGTTTCGTGACGTTGAATTTCCTCTCTCTCATCAGACGTTTGCCAAGCAAGTACTTGGACCACTGTGTAAATATGTACTGAACGCTCGACAACAACGACACTTAGAGAATATTAGAGTTGAATGGATAATAGAATGAATTCTTGGTTCAAAGCAGTTACAGATGTTAGGTAATAGTATAGAATTTCATCTCCATTGTCAGACGTGTCCATGGATCATTTACTGGGAAATATAAAATGAGCAGGTTTTATTGAGTTGAGTGAAAATCTAGTTAACAATTTGGCTTAAGCCGATGACTTTAGCTTAAGGATTTTGTTGATTACTAGCAAACCTGGACACCGAACAGAAATACTGCCGGTATTACGCCCTTCCTGCGTCCAGGGCGGGAACGTAAAAGAAATGCAGGCCAGATTACTCTCAGGGCCCAACGTTTACATATATTTTATTTAACGTGAGTTCCGAAAAGAGAACGACTTCTTAATAAACGCCTTATGTGCCAGTAATTATTATGGACGTCTCCACGCTCGGAATCGTTTGCTATAGAAGAATATGATGCCTTACTTCTAAATGCGTCCCTCTCTGTGGTGTAGTGGTTAACGTGATTAGCTGCCAACCCCTGGAGGCCCGGGTTCGATTCCCGGCTCTGCCACGAAATTTGAAAAGTAGTACGAGGGCTGGAACGGAGTTCACTCAGCCTCGGTAGGTCAACTGAGTAGAGGTGGGTTCCATTCCCACCTCAGCCACCCTGGAAGTGGTTTTCCATGGTTTCCCACTTCTCCTCCAGGTAAATGCCGGGATGGTACCTAACTTAAGGCCACGGCCGCTTCCTTCCCTCTTCCTTGCCTGTCCCTTCTAATCTTCCCATACCCCCACCAGGCCCCTGTTCAGCATAGCAGGTGAGACCGCCTGGGCGAGGTACTGGACATTCTCGCAGTTGTATCCCCGACCGAGAGTCTGAAGCACCAGAACACTGCCCTTGAGGCAGTAGAGGTGGGTTCCCTCGCTGAGTCCGAGCGAAAATTCAGCCCTGGAGGGTAAGCAGATTAAGAAAGAAAGAAAGAAATTCTAAATCTATCTAATATCCTTAACCAAAATTTACAAATAACACTACCAGTATACATTCACTATAATCATTTTCTTCAAGACTGAAAGTTGAGAAAAAGAAAATGAAATTAAAAAAATATTAACTTACAGGGAATTAATTGAATCTGCCTTGATAGCATAAACTATCAATGTTGATCATTGATAAGTTGGTTATGTATAGTAAAAATTATTACGATCTGAAATAAATTTGTAAATCACTTTCACATCATCATTAAAATCAATTAAATATATAAGTTATAATTAAAATTTCCTTAAATAAGTACAAAACCACCTAGAAAGTCAAGGATAATATTAAGTTGTTTGAATTACAGAAAATATATCATTTGCTCAGTATCATAATTCATTTCCTTTCTTCTGATAACTCAGAATGAGTATTTCATTTTTATGCTTGTCTCTGGATTATGATAACATATTTGTGTGTGTCAAGAAAAAGATAAGTATTTCTTGTTAGCAAAAACATGCGCTGATACTCATCTTAAAATATAACATTACTCATCATTGTATCATTTATCAAATTAATCATGGATCCAAATTAACCATAAGACAAAACTAATCAACCAGATTCTCGCACGAGTGTCTGAACTTTAATGTATAACCTTATCTTTCATGAAGATACTAGAAACCATCTATCATTCTGCAATTATTTATAGAAAATAATATTGCCTATCCATGTGATTTAATGTATGCCATGGTTATCATTCAGGAAAATATTACCTTATTAGAGAGATACTAGGTTAAAATTTATCAAATTAATGGCCGACACTTCCTATAAGGATTGACTGTGATGATCTAATTCTGCCATAGCACGTAACTACCACAACACGTTGTAATTATCGTAGGATATGGATTCTCCATCAATGAAATTTAATCATGGTATCATGAACATAAATGATTCTAGGTTGCGTCAAATAACAACACCTTACTCTTCAAAATTAATCATTTACTTCTTTTCTCGTATTAGTAATACATATTCTATCCTTCCATTCTTCATTATACTCTTATAACATCATACCATTTCCTTCTTATTCCAATATATCATACATCACTTCCTGAAATGTTCAAATATTCTACCACTCTGCACTTCATATTTCACATGGGATCTCCTTCTAATCTTGTTTCGTTTAATTGCAATGGCATCATCATGTTATTTATTTTACACTTCTTAAATATAATTGGTCTTGTCTTTTAGGGTGAAAACCTATCTGCATGTATGTCGACACAAATTTATAACTATTGCGCAAGATCTAACATAATTGAATCATTTCGAAGATATTAACGATCTACCGTCTACTTATAAACAACTGAAATGTCTACATTTGAATTTTTATCACAATAATGTACCTTAGTTTAATGAATAACTTAACTTTTTCCTTCGGTTCCGGGATTGGTTCATGTCTGCATCGTCATCTGCCGCTCTGGTTTGACGTTCGCACTCCGCCGCAGGTCATCGAGATGTCCTTGGAGATGTGGTCACCCTATGCTGACATATTAACTTGGCCTCATCCAGACAATCTCCCCATAGTCTTCTTAAAAGTGCATTGCGGTCTCGTCTTGCGAAATAGGAAGATATAAATACAATATGTATGAAGTTAGCTGAAGCATTGGTTGAATTCGAAGCCTTCCAACAGAACAATTTCAATCAGAATTCGTTTAGCTTGAATTTTACCTTCTTAATCTTGCTGATCTCCAATATGTCTGCTGTTGATTCAGCTCTTTATACCGTATACTATTGTCTTAAGATTCAATACGTTATCGCTGCGTTACAAGGAATTCTTTTTCTATTTGATCGAACCAAGGCCTTATCTTTGCCGTGATCAACTCCTGTATTTGGATTATTTTTACAATATAAGATTATATTATTGCTATTATATTTGTACGCTATTCGGTTAAACAATGTAAATGTTTCTTTATCCGATGGTATTCCCCTTAACTATGAATTTAAAGACGCGTGTCTAGCCTCTTGGTCGTAATGTGTTTGCTCTCTACGATGGTTTGTTCATTTATTAATTTAAAATAGTGCTCTCTTTAACAATTCTAAGTCGTGTTTTGTCTTAGCCACTGCCAAGTTGATTTTGACTATTTCGTCTTCGCGCTATACCATATCTCCTTGATATATTATCCAGTTTGTGCGTTCTGTTTAAATTCGTTATCGGCAATTGCGACCATCTTAACTCCACTGAATTCTATTCTCAGACCAGTGAAATGGCAGATATATTGCGTACAATATATTTAATTAGATTGTTGATACTTAAATGGGACTTTTCACTTTCCTAAATCACTATCTTTTCATTCTCTATTAAACCATTTGGATTTCAAATCGTTATCTTATACGTATGTTTACTTATGCTAGCCTTGTAATATTTATACTGACATTCCTCCGTCTCATATTCCGTACCAGAATTGTCAATTTCTTCGTATATTTCTATCATTTTATTCTGTGTGAATTCTTGATCCTCCTTATGATGTAATTTGAAGTTGCGGTGTTATGTATGCTTTTGTACGTGAATTCACATTCTCTCCCTCATATGTGTTATTAACGAATACTCTTCTAATGACATATGGCCGTCAAATAAATGTATGAATTTCGAAGTTGGTGAGCCGCACCCACGTGCTCAAAAAAGTGGTGTTAGTGTCTGTCAAGATGACAACTGACAGCCGTCAAGAGCACGTGCTTTTGTTTACAACCAAGATCACGTGTTCGTGACGTCATGGTCACGTGGCCATGACGTCATGGGGTCAATTACCTTCGCCGGGGTCAATGACCTCGAGTGCTGACTCAGCACAAAAATGCTGACAAGGTGTATTAGAACCCACCCAGCCCCTCTAATTTTTCCGCTTCCTTTAAATGCAAAACTTTTAAGGGTTCTGTCATAAACTATTTAAATATCTTGAAGGAATCTGAAGTATTTCCGTAGGTTTTCATATTGGAAGGAATTCTTATTAACCATTGAATATACGCAGACTGTAAATAAAGTAGTGACAACGTAGTCTAGACCCTCGCAGGAGATCGGGCATGCGGAAATAGGATATGGGAGCGCTCGATGTGCAGTGTGCATTTGACGGGCATCCAGTTGTGAGTGTTGTTGCTGTGTGGCGTTGAAGTAAAGAGTGTCGATTTTATCGCTCTAAAGCATGTTTTCAAAAGGCGATGAGCGTTCGAGCATTAAAATCGAGGTTGCCAGTGTCAAAAATGCATCATAATGTTATCGAGGATTTTGCGAAGCCAGTGGCGAGAATGCGTTACCGTATAGAACGGTTGCACGTTGGGTCAAGGCCACTCGACTGGATCGGAATGAGTCCTTGTGACTTCGACCAGTTTCTGAAGTCAAAGGAACTCATCCGGAGCCGCCGATTTTATGATGCGGCATCTATTCTCCGCGCAGTAGTGCGCTCCGTTGACTTCAACACAGAACGCCTTCCCAACTGTCCCCAAAGGCTTCTCGACATTTGGAAACAGGTAATAGAATTTTCGGGTGACTATATTGAAGGAATGTAATGCAGCTGTACTTGTTAGTCCACTAAATATTGCGTTCTATCAATATTGCTGTTACTTCATTTACAGACCCCGTATTATTATTATTTTACAGGTTTAATTTTTAAGACTTACTAACAGTAGCAATTCCGCTTAATAGTGTCGAAGATCAAACAGGGACTACTATGTATCGCCTAAGTAAGGTGTTAATTAATTTAAGTATGAGGTGTGATTTGATTGCTAAGATTTCACTACTTAGTTCCATTACACTCTCGTGGCCCCCTCGTGTCCAAAAAAGTGAGATATTGGTCTTTAACATTGGTCTTGGGTTCAATCATGGTGACTGTATGTTGCATTTGTGCTGGATAAAGCAGGGATAGAACTGGTTTTAACCGGGATCTCTGAATTCTCCATATTTATTTCATTCTAGTGAAGCTCCATTTATTCATTAAGCATCCTCTCGGAGGTGTATGGCAAGTCTCCCGTTAAGGCACGTTCCTCCTTCCTGATGTTAATTGAGACCACCTCACCAAACCCTCTACTTCACTAGATTGGTGGTAGACTTTCCCTCACTGGATCATGTGATTGCAGGTTCTAAACCGGCAGAAGTAGTTGATTTCTCTTCTTTGTCTTATTCCTCCCATCTTAAGTGAGGTCTGTCTTTTTGCATTTCGTCCTCCACTTTGCCCAGTCTTCAGATTCCGCAAGAACTGCAGCTCTCATGCCCTCCATCAGACAGTCCATCCACCACTTTTCAGGTCGACCTCGCGGCCATTGTCCATCTGGGCTGAGCGTAAGTGCTCTCTTCACGATATATTCTGCGTCAGCTCTGGCCACGTGATCTTACCATCTCAATTTTGCCTCTCATTTCGTCAGGAATCGGGGCAAATATAAGAGCGTTCCGGACCTAAGAGTTCATAGTGTGGCCCCGCGTGACTCCCAGCGTCCATCTAAGCATGCAGATCGCCGTTACGTACAGAATCTTCTCGTGTCTCTTCCTCACCGGATAACGTTCTACTCCATGCCCTATCACTGGGGGCAACGACTGTGGGTAGAACTTCGATTTGAGACGCAGCGTTAATTGCTGTTACAAAGGACACCGCCCATGATCTGACGTCACTTCAACTATTCGGCTTCTACTCGAGCTCGGGAGTCTACAAGAGTATTGCCGTCAGCTGTCATATGGGAGCCAATATGACGGAACGCAGCTGTCGTCGGTAGTGGAATGTTGTCGACCAATATTGCCCCATTTGTCCAGATCCTGCACTCCAGGTACTCGTTTTTGTGAGTTTTATCCATAACACAAATGTTTCCAGCTTTGTTTTCAAGTGGGCGACCGATTCCTTAAGCCTCTTTCGTGAGTCGCTAACGAGCACAACGGCATGTGCATAGAGAAAGGTCCATGGTTGCGGTGTCTGCAGGTCCACGGTTACTTTATTCATGCACAGGACAAACAAGAGTGGTGACATGATGGGTCTTTAATTAACACCCACTCTCATATCAAATGGTGCTCTAACACCAGATGCGCAGCGGACAAAGCTTATAGAGCTGTGGTAGAGGAGCTGAACCCAATGGACTTATTTCTCAGGGACACGACACCATGCGTACGGAGCGAATACCAGATGAGATCATGAGGAACCTGGTCAAATGCCTTTTTCTAAATCTAGAAGGGGCTTATGGACCGTTCTTCTCTTCTCACTATCCATCTTCGAAGACAACTGTATAGCATTGATAGCATATATTTTCTTAGACTTTTAACGAAGTGACGTTTGTGTGATGAGACAGTACTGATGCTTTTATGCGTGCGTCAAACAACCGCTCGCAGATTTCCAAGGTATTGCAGCGTAGCGGAGACGAATTGGGCAGTAGTTGGCGCAGATAGTTACATCACCCTTGCCTTTCCAGGTACTGGACTTCCGGTGGATGGTATGTCATTGTCTTCAATGCATTTGTTGAAGGACTTTGCTAGAAATTCAGTTCCGCATTGCCCATCTCCTTCCAGACTTCAAGAGGGATGACATCAGCTCCAGTTTGTTTGCTGTTTTTTAATGCGCGTATGGCAGCTGTAACCTCGGCGGGTATGGCGTGTGGAACTTCACTCTGCCCTGGATTGGCTGTAGGGATAGCTGGATGTGAGAATTCCTCTTTACAAATGCCAGTGAAGTGTTCACGCCAGTGTCAAAGTAGGGTTTTCGAAGCGGATGTCAGTGTTCGTCCTTGATGTGTATGATATTACATTTTATTCTTCACTGGCATGATGTCAAGGTCTGGTGATCCTATAGACATTAATGGCTCCTCCGGGTTAACTTAATTTCTCAAATAAATCACGGAAGTATTGTCCTTGGCGGTCGCCACTGTTCCGTTTGGTGACAGATTTGGGCTCCTGATAGCTGACTAGATCCTTGTCTGTCTTTGTTGGTGATTTTCTTGGACCACTGTGCGCTGGACTTCGAAATTCCCCCACCAGACGTGTTTGATCACGATACGCTCTCCTGGTTTTGTCTGTCCTGCTATGTCTTCCTTACTAGTTAGAATTCGTGCCGCGAACATACCCCATGTACTTGTCGTAATGCGATCAGTATTCAGAAGGGGAAGGATGGTGTACATTAGCACTGTTTCTTTGACATGAAGCTTCCACCACTTGATGAGTTCTGTGGTGGTAACAGGTCAGACAGTGGGGCGAAGGTAAGAACCAGGAGTATATGTTGAGGAGTGATGTTGTCTGATGGTATCACTTAACACTCTATTAAACGCCTCAGATCCTTCCTCTGCACTAACCAGTAATTTATTTGCGACTTGCGACGACCGCTGCTGTCTGCAATAATGTTGAACAGGTGTTTCTTGACGAATGAATTTACTTTTGCTAAGTCGCATTCCAAGGCGTGTTCACCAGCTTAATTATGTACGCCAAACCCGAATCACCATGCACCCATTCGAAACCATCCATTAAGTATCAAACATGGCTGTTGAGATCTCTATCGATTAACAGATATTCGCTGATGACAATAGAGTCCAGTTCTTTCCAAAACTCAGCTTGCTCCTCTAATAGGCACAACAACAGGCAATACGTAGTATTGTTGACCCGGTGACAATTCGGATGTCAATCAAGCGAACGTATATACGGTCTACTGTAGATGACATTTCACAATCTCCCGGAAACGGAAATTGACACGTCATTTCGGCAGGATGTTGTTATGTAGCAGGCCTACAAAAGCATGTATCCTTCTCCAATGTCACACATTTTCCCACCTTTTCACCTTGTCTGCTGAATAGAGGCAATATTGATCCTTCGTAGCCTTGTGTGATTTGGCCAACTCGCGGCTGCGTCCGGTTATATTCTCATGCTTTTTTCTGACCCCGATGGTATTGGAGCAATCGGGGCCAAGGAAACTTTTCATTTTCACGCCCTTTGTAGTCCTCGTATTTCTTTGACCGATACCTTCAATTTTCGAAATGTTGATCCATTCCCTGTTTTCCCTCTGATTAGTTTCAATAGAGAATGGTTGCCTAACCGTACTTTCTCTTAAAACATCAATCAACACCACCACCACCACTTCCCCATTGTTGATCGTCACAAATTGGATAAATTTGCCCTGCTTCTTTAACCTGCTCCGACCTTGGGCAGGTAGCTTTCGCACATTTCTCACACCGATCGGGCCGCATCGGATTGTTGAAGGTTACGAAAAAAATCCTCGCCATTCCATTTGGTACGATGTCGGCATGTTAAAGCTCTCTGGTGGTACATTTGACGACTACCCGAAAACATTGATTAAATAATTGCTATCTGGCGGAGTAAAACTGAACGTCGAAATTGAAGCGCTGGCTACCTACATGGCATCACCTCAATATGCACGCTCCTGGTGGCTAGCATCTTTCGATTATTATTTTACTTGAAAGTTGTTACTAATACCAATACCACTATTTGCAAATAAAGCATACAGGTTGACTAATTAACTGATTTACTTTCTACTGTCTACAAGATCTTTAAAACACTTTTAAAGTGTAAAGTTAATTATACCTTTTGGGATTACTCCGAACCCGTCCTCCGGCCAAATTTTCATACCCACTGGGGATGATGATCATCTATGTTTCTCCACTAAAAATGCTCCCTGGATCCGTCCCTGGTTAGTAATGTTATTAATTATTATGAACCTTTATTGAGTGAGTCGAATGGAATGGCGTATGGCTGTTAGTAAACGGAGTGTCCGAGGACAAGTTCGGCTCGCCAGATGCAGGTATTTTGATTTGAAATGGTGATGAAGATGACATATACACCCACCCCCGTGCCAGTAAAATTAACCAATTACGGTTTAAATTCCTGATCCTGCTTTGAATCGAACCTGGGACCCCTGTGACCAAAGGCCATCACGCTAACCATTTAGCCATGGAGAGTGAGACACTGAACGAAGTCGCTGCTTAATGACATAGTGAGCAGCTTCGTCAGGCTGCATTACTTCATGAACGAAATATTTCATTTGAACGATTCGCGGTAAAGAGTGTCAATGAGTGAAGTAGTTCAGACGAATAAACTGGGTCGACTAATCGCTAATTGGCAATGATTGTATCCTACCTTCTGTCATTTCTACCTGCATTTCTCATGTGCAAAAGTTCGCACGTCCTTCGTGTGCATACTAACTGGGCTGGTATACTCAGATACATGGACATTGTTGTAATTTTAATTGATTTTATGCAGCGCCCCTGATTTTTCCGGTTAGTTTCCGTGGTAGGTTGTTTCTTATGCAGTCTTCGTTCTTTACCTTCAATCAGTCTTATGTATATTTCAATGATTGATCCAGATATATTCTGGAATCACCCATTCTTCTTGTGATCATTCCACAACAGCTGCTTTCGGTATTCCCCTCTACAAATTTTGTGAGTGAATTAGGGTACATTCGAAGAAGGCAAAGATTAGGACACTGCATGAGAATTAACTTGTGAACCTATCCGTATCATCCATGTAAGAACTAAAAATAGTTAAGTTTAAGAGATCAAAATACATCCGATATGATATTTTTCCTCCAACAACTTTGTATATGTTAAATCAATGGCAGGATAAGATAGAACCAGGAGCCATTACTTCAAAAATAGCGATATCAGTAGTGTGCGGTGAACATAATAAAGAAGCGAGCCCCCATCTTCCCATGCTACTGCTGTATAATTCATGGCCGCTCTGACCACATGATACGGGCAGGAAGTACGGCTGGCACAGATTACGATCTGGGTGGAAAACGGAGCTGTGTCCGCACGCCAATTTCCGTGTCACGACGCAAAGGCAAGAGCTGACCGCAAGTGAGCGCACCCAAAGAGAACTAGAGCATGGACCGCAAGAGAGTGACGTAGACCATCTTATGTCGAGAATGATAAACGTGAGTGAGGATGGAGAACGCAAATTCTCTCTCGCATTCTCTACCATTCTTCCACACATCTTCAGATTGAGTACTCATCAATGAATATAGTGGGGGAAACTTTTCAATTGTAACTCTTCAAATTAATATGCATTCAAGAAGGAAGTTAATATTTTCCTATGTGTTTACTAACACATTTATGTATTCTGATACACTACAGTTACAAAAGATATTAGCGTCTGCAATATTAAAATACCTTCCAAGCAATTGACATGTGTGAAAATGAGAAACCACAATAAAATACTGCCTGAACTACCGCCAATGGGGTTTGAATGCAGTATTCCTGGATGCAAGTTCACAGCTACAGTACTCGTATCATGCAGCCAACTTGCTCGGTCCATTCATTCACTCCTCGAGCTTCGTCAGTAGATATCTCGTGTTCGATTACTAATATTGCCTGTCCTTAGAATTTACTGTTTTTTGTTTACTAAATTATTGGAACTTGATTATTTAATTCGTAAAGTTTTTATTATCTCTAAATACATCTAAACTTCTATCCATTGATCTATATTATATAGTATAAATCAACGGAATGATTTACTCTTCTGATGACAGCTCTCCAGTTCTCACGGCAAAGATCCCTCTTCTTTATTTTCCTAAATGTGTGAGCTCTCACTTCTGATTTTTAACTTGTCTACGAAAGTGTGTCCGTCCATCCATCCATCCATCCATCCATCCATCCATCCATCCATCCATCCATCCATCCATCCATCCATCCATCCATCCATCCATCCATCCATCCATCCATCCATCCGTCCGTCAGTCCATCCATCCATCCGTCCGTCCGTCCGTCCGTCCGTCCGTCCGTCCATCCATCCATCCATCCATCCATCCATCCGTCCATCCATCCATCCATCCATCCATCCATCCATCCATCCATTACGTCCCATGCCAAGCTTACATGTTGCAGCATGTTTACAATCCATGCGTAGTCTTTCAAGGACTGTTCTTCCTTCATGTACTTAATTTGACGTTCGATTTGTTATTCATCTTCATCCGGGGCCTCCAATACCATATTTCAAATGGCTGAATATGTTTTGTCAGGTTAATTTCAGCGTCCTCATTTCACTATTCCAAGCCAGATGGGTTAAAGTAAAAGAGAAGTAACAGATGACTCAATCACTAAGTTTGTGCACGAAACCCTAAATCAAAACGTGTCATGATTTTGAAGAAGTGCTACTCAGGAAGATGAATACTATCTAAATCGATGACCAGTTCAACCAGACCTCCGCGCACTAAATTATGATCAAGGGAAGGATTTCATCAGGAATCGAGTTATTACGTTAATCAGAATACCAAGCAAGGTGTTCATAGGCATTTTATAAACGAACGTCCGAACAATGGCGGACAGTAATTTGGATGGAAACTAGTGTGGTTTCAGATCACAAAAGGTCAGTCGAGACCAGATTCTTAGTATGCGTCAAATAACTGAGAAGTGCTATGACAGGAAAAGACAGTTGATCTTATGTTTACGTTTCGTTGATCCAAACAAGACTTATGACAGATTAGCAAGGGAAAACATGTTACCGACATTGAGTGATTAGTGAATTGGTGAATGTTGTAACAGGCGATCAAAGATATTAACGAAGGCAATCAGGCGCCGTGAGAATTGAAGTTAGAATGAGTTCTTGGTTCAAGGTAGTTACAGGAGACATGCAAGGTTCTAATTTTTTACATTTGCTGTTCACAGATTATACGAACCATTTACTGACAGGAATTAAATGGTAGGAAGGGAGTCAGTTAGGTGGAAATTTAGTAAGCAGTTTGGGATATGCCGTAAGCTTGGTCTTTTCCTCGTAATTATAATCGTTGGAGAAATAGGACAAATTTTTTGCTAGGGGCTTTACGTCGCGCCGACACAGATAGGTCTTATGGCGACGATGGGATAGGAAAGGCCTAGGAGTTGGAAGGAAGCGGCCGTGGCCTTAATTAAGGTACAGCCCCAGCATTTGCCTGGTGTGA
The DNA here is from genome assembly GCF_040414725.1 of Anabrus simplex. Taxonomy (NCBI): domain Eukaryota; kingdom Metazoa; phylum Arthropoda; class Insecta; order Orthoptera; family Tettigoniidae; genus Anabrus; species Anabrus simplex. The sequence continues at coordinate 1,264,630,452 of NC_090265.1, read as the reverse complement.
AAATGGGAAACCACGGAAAACCATTTTCAGGGCTGCCGATAGTGGGATTCGAACCTACTATCTCCCGGATGCAAGCTCACAGCCGCGCGCCTCTACACGCACGGCCAACTCGCCCGGTAAATAGGACAAAGAATGATTAAAAATCAAACACTCCAAACCCTATATGAAGTTACTTGAAAATACTTGGTACAGATATGTATGAGTTACAAGTTATAAACCTATATGTCGTGAGTAGAAGTTAAAGGAAGAAGTTCTCGGTGAATGAGAGAGAAAGCCGTCATGCGAGGATGAGAATGACAGACAGCGCCAAAAAGCTCAAATTTAATCTCTTGGAACATTCCAAAGCTTAAGTTATATCGGTAGGGAATCAATCTAAGAGGACTTAAAAGGCAGATATTATACCAGGAAAATTCCGTACTTTATAGCCTGATGAGCATGAGATATTAAATTATTACAAGATTACATCGTAGCACCAACTTTCATCAGCCAACCGTCGTGGTTCGACTTTGGGACAAGACTGTGTTTTGTTTAAATCTCGCGTCTCTTTCATACTGAAGTCGCGGAGACTGAAGCTGTTTCCTTGCTATCAATAACTTTCTTAATTCAAGTTGGATTTTAATGAAACTTTGTTGTATTGGAGAACTTAAAATGTTGTATACGGTGATGTTATTCTCATATTGGTATCATAATTAATGTTCGATTTATTCAGGGTAGAACTTGTGTAAACTTCTATGAATGAAGTAACTTAGGCTTGGCGAGTTGGAACTGGCTCCTGCATCACTCGCCACATACTTGCTGCAGCCGGCTGCTCGGTTGGCGCGCGGCGCGTATTTTAATGTTTGAAATATTTCAGCATCAATGCTGGACAAGCGTTTATGGTACAATATGGAGTATGAAATTTTAATGAGTAAATAATTTCAGATTTTTAATATGTATTCTCACTGAATGGCCGTGTAGTAAGTGAAAGTGAATTTTGATGGTGCAAAGTTAATGCTGTGAGTTCGCAGTTGCAATCGACGATATTCTGTAATGAATAAGTCAACGTCTGAACAAGACTATTTGTACATCGGCCTGTTTTAGACCTACTTTGTAGTATGGTTGTGAATGCTGGATGGACTCGCAATACATTAGACCCTCCTGATTAGTTAGAAGAAGGAGACATGAAATGGAGAATAATTGCTGGTACAGAAAGCTAGTACGAGGATACTTCGAGTAGGAGATATAAGTTAGAAATTAACACGATGGATGAAACTGTATGCATAATCCCCCATCGCAACTGGTATAATGTGAGACAAATGGAAGAGGGTGGGTTACTCACGAGAATAATGGGCTAGTCGGCAGAGGATAAGAGAATTATAGAGAGATCAAGACGATGATGGCTAGACTAGGTTATTAAATATTTAAAAATATAAACTGTCCAACTATAAGTGGGCATGTCATGCTGCTTGGGATATCAGCGCATTGACTGGTTTGATACAGCCCTCCATACCATCCTATCCTGTGTTAATATTATCATTTCTACATAATGAATACATCCTACATCTACTCTAATCTATTTTTCATATTCATGCCTTGGTCTACTTCCACAATTCGTACCGCCTTCACTTCCTCAAAAACCAACTCAAGAAGTCCTGTGTGTCTTAAAATAACATTCTATCTCTTCATCTGATTAAATGTCGCTACTATCACGAATTCCATTCCATATCTCTTCATTTATAATTCAGTCTACTAGTCTCACCATCAGCATTCTTCTGCAACATCACATTTCAAAAGATTCTATTCTGAGTTACATATTTTCAATGTTTTACTTCCATACAATGCCAGTCTGCAGAATAATGTATTCAAAAAACGTATTTCCATTTCCTATATCAATGTTTGAAGAGAGCAAATCCCTTTTCTTAAATACCTTCCCTGTTTTCGATGTCCTTCTTACTTCTGACATCGTCAGTTATTTTACTAACCCAGTCGCTATATTCATCAGGAGACTTCATTTCCTAATCCAGTATTTTCCTGCATTCGACTGCACTTTGTTACACTTCTTTTGCATGTATTTTCTTCTTATAATTCTTCTGTGTCCATATTATTCAGCAATTTCTCCAGATCTTCTGAAGACGCAGATAAAATAACAATAGTATCACCAAATCTCAGAATGTTGATTACTTCTCCTTGAATTGCGATTACCTTTCCAGATTCCTCTTTGATTTCATTTACCGCGTGTCATGTACAGACATTGAAAAGGAAAGGGGACACTCTGCAGCCTCTCCTCCTCCGTGTCGATAGCCCTCTATTGTCGGTATCTGATCCGTATCATCTTCACTTTCTCAAATAGGTTGGTCCAATCAGTATTATTGGGCGTATTTTCTTGATATGCGAATGCACATACGTGGTGGTGTTTTCCTTAATTCGATCCTCTACGGTCAAACATGTTACCTGATCGTGTAATGATTAAAAGGAGCGTAGCGCAGAGCAGTATAAATAGACATTTATACGTGTTGTGATATGAGTAAACAACTGCAATCTGAAGTAAGGCTATTTGCGGATTTTGTTATACTGACTCCAGAGTAGTAAATGAGTTGCAGGATTATGAGTGATTGCAGGGGATATGGACAATGTTGCGAGATGGACAGCAGACCGTGATATGGTGGTAAATTGGGCGGAAGGTCAGGTTGTAAATTTCAGCGAGAAAAAAAGTACTGTCAGTTTAATTACTGTGTTGATGGGGTGAAAGTACATCATGGTGATCACTGTAAGTACCTAGGTGGTAATATAAGGAACGATCTAGACTAATCATATAATGAGGTAGTTGATAAAGGTTACAGAACTCTTCACATGGTTATGATAGTATTTACAGTAGCCACAGAATGTATTCGTACAACAACACTTTAACGTATATTTTGTATATTAAACTCCATGGATTAATATAAACACATCCAGTGAGACGAGTGTATAAGGAAAAGACACCTTGCTGTACAATTGCAATGCTATTTACAGCGCTCAACGTAATAAACAAATAAACTCGTCCTTTAATACAACAAAAAGTATTCGTACATTAGTAGATAATTCAAACACTTGCCGAAGTCTTTGTTCAAACACAGTCTTAATATTTTGAATGCATGCCTTTAGCTTTGATGACTGTTTCAAACGTCTTGGCATTGAGCTAACAAAACGTTTGGTGTACTCTTCAGATATGTTGGACCATGCATCTGAGACTATCTCTTTAATACGTTCTTTAGTAGTAGGATGGCGTTTTCGCACTTCTTTGCCGAGATGACTCCACATATTCTCTATGGGATTGAGATCTGGACTCTGCGGTAGAGTGAGACGTCTTCTTCGGGTATTGTACAACAACCATTCGCGGGTTATCATTGCACAATGCTTAGTATCATTATCCTGTTGGAAGGGGAAGACTCCTTCCAGACGAAGCTTGTGTGCACTGCTGTGTAAAGTATGGCGCAACACATCTATGTATTTCCTGGCATCCATTATACCATCAATAAATGGCAGGTTTCCCACTCTATTCGCAGTCATGCAGCTCCAAACCATCACATTCGCTCCTCCGTGTTTTACCGTTTTACGTGTTGAGGTTTAAGTTCGGTGTTTGGCTTCCGCCATACCTTGCTACTCCTACCAGTTTCAAACTGTATAACCTTCGCTTCATCAGAAAAAATAATGGTGTTCCATAGGCAATTGTCGTTTCACAATACTCTTTCGCGAACTGGAGGCATTCCTGCCTATTTCTTTCATTTTTAAGTGGCTTCTTTCGTGGACAACTACTGCGCAAGTTCGCACTGTGGAATACATTCCTTATAGTTTGCACACTCACCGTTTTGTTGTACCTTGAAGCGAGTTCTGTAGCGATCGGTGCAGCACTTCGGAGCGGTTCGTTTTGTGCCGAATGCACAATTTTGCGTCACTCCCGTGATGTCAACACTTTTGGACGAACAGACCTGGGTTTTTTCCTGTTTGTCCGCTATGTTTGTATTTATTAACTATTGAACTCACCGTAGTAAAGAAAATGCTGAGCGGTTTTCCAACTTGACGATAAATTTTACCTTTTCTATACAGTAACACTATATTCCCTCGTTGAATCAATGAAAGTTCCGTCGACTTCCGCCCCATACAAAATAACCTTGCGGCAACGCCAGCACAGCGATGACTAAAGATATGAAAACCCCTCCTGCAAGAACAGTAGCCTAAAGCTGTGCGACAAGTGATTTTACCAATCACAAAGACAGTATATCCGCACTGTACGAATACTTTCTTGGCGGTACGATCTGCAGTATGTATACAGTATCGCGCCGATCACGTTACATTTTTAAATGATTTGTAAGTTCGGAGTGTATATCTGATGTCTGTCGTTATGCCGTTTATAAATCTGACTTCAGCTCGTAAGCCGTAATGATGTTCCATCACATTCCATAGGTGTACGAATACTTTCTGTGGCCACTGTAGGTTGTAAGGATGTAAAGAAGAGGGTGCATAAGTCTCTGGTAAGACTAATTAGAACATGCTCCAAGTGTAATGGGATCCACGCCAGGACTACTTTACTTGATACGAGAACTGAAGATGATCCAAAGGAAAACATGTCGATTTGTTGTGGTTGATTACCGACAAAGGAGCAGTGGTACGAATATGTTACACACTTTGGGCTGGGAAGAACTGGGAGTAAGGAGACTAGATGTTCTATTATGTGGTACTTTCGAGATGTCAGTGGAGGGACGGCGTGGAATGACATTAGTAGATGAATAAAGTTGAACGGAGCTTTTAAATGATCAAAGACCATAATATGAACTTGTAATTCAAGAGGACGAATTGGGGCAAATATTCATTTATAGAACGAATAATAAGAGACTGGAATAAATTATCAAGGGAAATGTTCAATTAATTCCCGAGTTCTTTGGAAACGTTAATAGAAAATCTAGGAAAACAACTGATAGGGGATTTGACAACTGCTTGACAGACCTCAGTCAATCCAATCAGGATTGTCTCCCCCGTTCAAAAATTTCTTCTGAAGACAAATTGATCATCTCCCAATTCAGTTACTACTTGTCTTTCTATTCTTTTGGAAGTAATAGGTGTTAGATTTTTGAAAGTGTGAGATACTAATCTACGATGCGGTGGTTTTCACAGTTTTCATCACCTGGTTTCTTGGGAATAGATTTAACAACGTTGTGTCTAAAATCCAATGGCACTTCACCTGTAACAGTATATAATGAAGAGTATGAATATCAGAAATAGCTTCCTTGAAATATTGCTGTACTGAATTTGCACTGAAGCTCTCAAGGATGAGCAGAGAGGAACCGATGAACTGGTCATTAACAGGATTGCCTAGTATGGAAGTAACTGAATCAGTGGTGCACCGGTGTGGGATGATCGAAGGATAATATAACGAGATTAAATTGTATCCACCCTTTGTGATTGTGGCGAAGGTCAAGCTACCTTACATGCGATCAAGTTTATGCATGTCTCTCGACATGTTCCGAGACATTCTCTTGTCTATGGCATAAATCACCATCGGTATACCCCAGTCTCGGGTTACACTAATATCTCTCCCTACGGGATGGTTCAGCAAACGTTAGCACCAGCAATATTTCTTGAACAGTTTAAGATATTGAAATCAGATTTTCACTACGGTATTATGTAAGAGGGAGAGTAATTAGCCACTGTTTGTAAAAGTTTCATGTTTGTAGGAATTGAAGCAAACGTATAAGGGTAACAAACACTTGTTTGCCGGGCTGAGTGGCTCAGACGGTTAAGGCGCTGGCCTTCTAACCTCAACTTTGCAGGTTCGATCCTGGCTCAGTCCGGTGGTATTTGAAGGTGCTCAAATACGACAGCCCCGTGTCAGTAGATTTACTGGCACGTTAAAGAACTCCTGCGGGACTAAATTCCGGCACCTCAGCGTTTCCGAAGACCTTAAAACGTAGTTAGTGGGACGTAAAGCAAATAACATTATTATTATGAACACTTGTTCAAATGAGTTTGACAATTCCCAAAAACATAATTCAGTCAGACAGAATATTTTGCAATGTCCTCTTTCGAATGCAGTAGGAGATATATACTTTTCCAGTTGAAAATATTTTATACGTTTTGTCCCTACGTTCATATGTGTTCATTTTTATGGGAATAATCCCATATTCAACGCAGACATCACTTGTGACAAACAAAATGTTAGTCAGGGTGATTATTATTATTATTATTATTATTATTATTATTATTATTATTATTATTATTATTATTATTATTATTATTATTATTATCAGCACTATCTTGAGGTCCGTCCGTACGAATGTACAACCCAGTTCTGTGGGTGCACATAATGCATTTGCAGCTGCTGTCACAACTTCTACGGTTGAGTTGATCGCAAGGAGCACCAGCTAGCCTCACCACTACAGTGGGAATATTGGTCGTGTGCTGCGAAAATGTGGAACATGTTATGTTCTCTCAGCCAAAAATCGTACTAAATGCTTGTTGTTATAATGTGCAGTTACGTTCTCCTAAGGAAAGCAGTGCGATTTGTTCAAAGTTATCTCCGAAAAAAAGAGTAATGTTACAAAAATATTGCAAACTTAGACTTGGGAGCAAGAAGACGAGCTGCACGACTATGTGGGGTAATCCGTGCTGTCAGCGAAGAGATAGCGTGGAATGAATGCCATTAGTAGACGAATAAGCCTGAATGGAACTTTTAAAAGTAAAGTTGGAACTCGTCCGCCTCTGTGGTTTAGTGGTTAGGGTGATTAGCTGCCACCCCTGGAGGTGCGGGTTCGATTCCAGGCTCTGCCACGAAATTTGAAAAGTGGTACCAGGGCTGGAACGGGGTCCACTCAGCCTCGGGAGGTCTACTGAGTAGAGATGGGTTCGATTCCCACCTCAGCTATCCTGGAAGTGGTTTTCCGTGGTTTCCCACTTCTCCTACAGGCAAACGCCGAGATGGTACCAAACTTAAGGCCACGACCGCTTCCTTCCCTCTTACTTGTCTATCCCTTCCAATATTCCAATCCCCCCACAAGGTCCCTGTTCAGCATAGCAGGTGAGGCCGCCTGGGTAAAGTACTGATCATTCTCCACAGTTGTATCCCCGACCCAAGGTCTGAAGCTCCAGGGCACCGCCCTTGAGGCGGTAGAGGTGGGATCCCTCGCTGAGTCCGAGGGAAAAACCGACCCTGCAGGGTAAACACATTAAGAAGAAGAAGAAGAAGAAGAAGAAGAAGAAGAAGAAGAAGATGGAATTCTAGACGAATTGTTTACAGGAAGAGGAATTGAGGATTTGAAGAATGTTCCAAACGAGATATTCTATAAATGCCAAATTTTTCTTCGAGCATTGTGGTGTATATTTGCGCATATTGTAAAGAACTATTTCAGACTGTTGTAATTCTACACAAGAGAGCATTAAAAGTACTGTTTAAGCTACCTACATCCACGCCATCAGCTCATCTGTACAAGCATTGTAATATACGTCATGAAGCTTCAGCTGAGATGCAGTATAAGCTAATAAACAATTTAGCTCATTCCAGTAATTTATGTGTGATAAATTCTGACATTCATTCATACAATGCTATTGGTACTAATAGAATTCACGTTGATTTAATTATCTGAACTAAATATGGTAGCAAATTCGTTTCGTAATACTCTGCACATGTGTATAACTCACTTCCTAAACATATTCAACAGGCTGCTTCATTTTCTGTATTTAAGCACAAACTTGTAAAATATTTTTATATAAGGTGCTGTGAATATCTGTGTTCTCTTAACAGTTCAGTTTATGTACGGTAAATATATTGTACCTCTATTATGAGTTTAACTCACTTTATGTTTATTCTCTTGTAAAACATAGGTTTACGTAAGATGCTCTGTTACGGCTTAATTGTGCTACTTGTCTATCAAATATGTATTTCGCCTGCGCGAGCCATGGCTCAGGTACCCTTTAAATAAATAAATAAATAAATAAATAAATAAATAAATAAATAAATTCAGCACTTCGCTCCACAACAAGCAACTATTTGCCATTTTCGTTGACCATTTCATAAAACTCTATGTCCCTCCTTTTACGGTATTTCATGATGTGCTCTCAGGCTCATGCACTTTCGAAAGGTAAATTAGTCGTAAGTCTTCCATCTGAATGCTGTGCTTGATCACTGAGTTATAATACCAACACAACAATAGTACTGTACGGAAATGCCAACAAACCAATAGAAGCAAACAGCATCCCCTAGTGGAATTAACACTATAAGAGTTGAGATGCTATGGTGGAGTTAATACAATGTTTGGAAGAATTTAATGTGATCGTGATGGAGATGGGCAACTCCCTCAATGATGAGGGCATATGAAGTGTCAGGGGAAAAACAAGTAAGTCAGATTTTTGTAGTATCGAACGAAGCTTAATTTTGTTTACTACATTTCGAACTTCATTTATTCAATTCATATGATTTTGTAACTACATTTTATCTAGTAATGTTTTGAAATTAATTGCTTTTTGAGTTTTGAAGGACGTTAACTTACGCGGTAATCTCCTAAACTGTCATATAGAATGGATGGAGGGAGATGGGTTACCTACGAGAAAAATGGACTTGGCCATGTAGGTTAAAAGAGCAGAAAGAAACCAAGAAGACGAGAGTAAGACTCCGTTTATAATGATTTAGATGTAAGAGGCGGGGAAATAAAGTTGGCCCTACTGCTTGTTCTTGCTGCAAATTCAGATTGTGCGGGCGTATAATTAACTCATAGGTGTTCAGAGACAAAACGCTGAAAGACATTCAAATCTACGACGATATTCGAAGTATTTAGAAACCTACGCCTAAATGTCTGTTTTTGAAGTTTATAATATTGTTATTTATTTATTTATTTATTTTATTTATTTATTTATTTATTTATTTATTTATTTATTTATTTATTTATTTATTTATTTATTTATTTATACAATCTGCTTTACGTCGCACCGACACAGATAGGTCTTATGGCGACGATGGGATAGAAGAGGACTAGGAAAGGGTAGGAAGCGACCACGGCCTTAATTATGGTACAGCCCCATCCTTTTTCTGGTTTGAAAGTGGGAACCCACGGAAAACATTGTTCAGCGCAGCTGACTGTAGAGTTAAATTATTTATATGAAGTACACATCACAGTATGATGATTCGTTGGTTGATATAAATCTATCGTTGCGACTGGCCTTCAGATGTAACACGTTAATGGCAACATCAAGGAACGTCTATCTTCAGGTGTGAGTGTGTATTACCTCCACTTCCTTGGACATATTTTCAGAGGTAAGGGTTATTCTGCCCGAAGGCAGGTCCGAACCTCCGCATAGGTGTTCCTGAGCCGGAGTTTACGTGCGGTAGGGTGGCCAGTTCCTTTCCGCTCCTCCATTCCCTTACCCCCCAACCAACAGCGCGTGGCAACCCATCCAACTCCTGACCACGCCCAATGTTGCTTAACTTCGGAGATCTCACGGGATTCGGTGTTTCAAGACGGCTACGGCCGTTGGCATGAAAGGGCAAGCAGTGGTAAATAAGCAGCCGTGGCCTTAATTAAGGTATAGCCCCGCATTCTCCGGGCGTAAAAATGGGAAACAATAGAAAACCATATTCAGGGATGGCAACAGTGAGGTTCGAACCCACTATATCCTGAATGCAAGCTCACAGCCGCACATCGTCTCAGAAAATAAAGTCATAATTTGGAAAGAACCATTTTGAAAAGTAAAGTTGAAGGGAGGAGACTACGAGGAAGGATAAAATGTGGATGGTTAGATCAAGCGAAAAAGATCACCGACCTTCCTCTTAAGATCTTATTAAGAAAAGCTGAAGACAGCTCCGGATGGAGACGTCTTGTCAAGGGTGAAACACAGAAATAATAAAGTAAAATATGAGATCAGGACGCTCAGCTGTTAGCAGAACGACTATTGATGATTCCTCACCTAGCAGGTGCATTTTACTGTTGGGATAATGGGAGAAATTACAGAAATATAAATTGATTATGAGTTCATAATGAATCATTTACGAATACAGAACTCATTATTGTTTAAAAATCGCCTTTACTGCCACAACCGGCATAAGATTACATCAGTTTATTCGACTAAGTACTTAATTCACTAACGTGATCATAACATTAATTTTTAAATGGTTTGAAAGCACTACTTACAAAGTAAGACATTAGAATTTACTGAGTTAAAATGGGGCAATTTATTACCGTTTTTGTTTGAGTATGTGGCCCTAAGTAATTCTCTAATTGTATTTAAACGTTTTCACTTCATATTTTTTTTCTATTTGTTTTACGTCGCACCGACACAGATAGGTCTTATGACGACGATTGGATAGGAAAGGCCTAGGAATGGGTAGGAAGCGGCCGTGGCCTTAATTAAGCTTTGAAAATGGGAAACGATGGAAAACCATCTTCAGGGCTACCGACAGTGGGGTTTGAACCCACTATCTCCCGAATGCAGGCTCAGAGCTGCGCGCTCCCAACCGCACAGCCAACTAACCCAATACTTCATATTTTAAGAGTAAGTAAAACTATGTCAGTTCTGAATGTGCAGTGTAGAGAGTATTAGTTTATATTTTGTTTCCAAAAATGACGATTTATATGATTTCTTAACTCGTGGCAGTCGCAGCCTCGTATATATATTTAAATTCTGGGGAAAGCACTACATTGCCACTCCGAAAATAATAGCTTCCAACACATAAAGGTGATAAATTGAACATACGGAAATTCCACAGTTTCCGAGCTGGGCAAATTAGCATTCACTTTGTGCCCTCACGTGCCATAAACCGTGATATTGAGCTGGCAGTCATTTTAACGGCCTCTAATTTAGTGGAAGCTTAAGGAAGTGTCAAAATATATATAATGATTGTGCCCTGTTATGGTAATAAAATTATCGCAGGCATGCCATTTTGTACTAGTGCTATAAAATTGTGGTTGGGAGTAGCTGATTCTCACAAAATTGGAAAAAAAAGTAACAAGTGAGGATATGCACGAAGATTGAAGACTATTTTCTTAGGAGTTGTTTCGAGGAAATAATAAGAGATATTTTCCAATTTTATGTAGAGTTTCTGAGAATAAAATAAAACATATATTGCAATTGATATTTCTGTCATGAAGGTAGGAAGAGACTCTTGGTGCCACTACCAAAATACACTACACCGGCATGTGCTGAGGTTTATGCACATGAACATTTCATTCCTGAATCAGCGATGCTTGCCAGAAAACCAATTTATGGAGACCTGAGTGAGGCAGATATTTCAGTTTATTGCTTAATATGAGGCAATCAAAATCCCAATGATTGTTTTAGCAACTTCATTTGGAAACTAATATCAGAAAGTGTTCTTGTTGGTCTAAATGCTCTCATGATGAGTGTCCTGGATGCAGTTAAAATGACAGTGACTGCATAACAGCCAGACTGAATTTATTGGGGGAACTTGGGAATATGATGTGGATCCATCATGCCAAATTCTCTATTTGTAAATGACGCGATACATGTAGAGGAAGATTTTTATTTTTACAACTGCCTTTACGTCGCACCGACGCAAATAGGTCTTATGGTGGCAATGGGATGGGAAAGGGCTAGGAGTGAGAAGGATGCGGCCGTGGCCTTAATTAATTTACAGCTACAGGATTTGCCTGGTGTAGAAATGAGAAATTATGGAAAACCACTTTCAAGGTTCCCGACAGTGGTGTTCGAACCCACTATCTCCAGAATGCAAGCTCACGTCTGCACGCGCCTAATCGTACGGCCAACTTGCTCTGTGATGAAAAGTTAACTCAAGAGATGTCCAAATAATCAAGAAAGAGAACGATAAATCTGCAGAGGAAAATGGAAGAAGAGCAATCAGAAAATAAATTAACAATTTTCATGAAGAAGTCATGCTTAGAATATTTTTTTTATAACAAAGGAACGACAGTAACATGTAAATGATCATTTTAATTATAATATTTTGCTATCTGACATTACGCACACATTTTAGACAAATTTGCACTTTCTTTCTTAATTTGTTTACACTCCAGGGTTGGTTTATTTCACGGTCTCAGCGAGAGATCTTACCTCTACCGCCTCGATCGCACTGTCCTGGAACGTGAGACTTTGTGTAGGGGTATACAACGGGGATGGATGACCAGTACCTCGCTTAGGTGGCCTCATCTGAATTTCTGAACACGGGCCTTGTGGTGGTGATGGAATGATTGGAAGGGATAGACAAATAATAGGGAAGGAAGCGGCCGTGACCTCAAGTTAGGTACCATCCTGGCAATTGCCTGGAGGGGAACGGGAAACCATGGAAAAGCAGTTCGAGGGCGGCTGAGATGGGAATCAAACCCTCCTCTACTCAGTTGACTTCCCGAGGCTGAGTGAACGCCGTTTCAACCCTCGAACCACGTTTCAAATTTTCGTGGCAGAGCCGCGAATCGAACCCGGGCTTGGGGAGGTGGCAGCTGATCACACTAACCAATACACCATAGAGGCGGACTAAATTCATATATAAGTATTCAAATACCAAGGTATTAAGTGCGGGCGTTTTTTTTATTAATATTACATAACTAATTAAAATGTAAACATATTTTTATTCCTTACCAGGAAATGTGCCCATGCTTCGCTACGGTATTCTGCATTGTATATGGATATCGAAGTAAATTTCTGTACACGCAGTGAACAAGATTGTTTATTAAATTGTATGTCTCTTAGCGTTATCCGAGAAACAGGATGCAGAGGTCCCCATAAGTTGTTTTCAATGTAACAGCAGGCTCACTTGCCTACT